>NW_024737042.1:19355297-19485803 GCF_018991925.1 Homarus americanus
GTTTATTAAATTATCATTAAACTTTATGTTCTGCAAATGACTATTTTCAAGTAATTCACTCAACTGTTTAACCAATCAAAGTCATGACTGAGTAAACGCCCCAATATTGGTTCTAGTTATAAGATGTAATTGTATCTAGACGTGATATACTGTACACACCGCCCATTATCCACAAATCACGTCGCTGAAGCTGTCAGGCGAGCAGACACGAGACAGCTCCTGGAGGGTATTCAACACCACAGCTCAACGTTATTATTATTATTATTATTATTATTATTATTATTATTATTATTATTATTATTATTATTATTGTTATTATTATTATTTTTTGCTGCTGCTGCTGCTGCTGCTGCGGTCGTTATTATTTCCTCTGTTCCTATATAGGTTACAGTCAAAGTGTGTAATTAGTAATTTCGTGAAATCACTTTTCATTTTGTGTATTGTAAATTAACTTAATCTAACTTTAGCCTAACTTAACCTAACATTAGATTGGTTAGTTTAGACAAAACCAGTTTTGGTTAGGTTAAGTTAGGTATCGTAATGAAACCTACCTAGCCTATCCTAACTTAACCTGTTTTAACTTGACCACGACTAACTTAACTAATCTAATGTTCAGTTAAGTTATGGTCGGCAAGGCTTGATATAGTATACAATTGGTTTGGCTGGATTAAATTAGACTAAAATTGTTTCCATTACACAAGATGACTAGTCATTACACGAAATGGCTGATTACACACTCTGACTGTAACATATATAGTACATTGGGTACATCATGTAAAACAGAACCTTACTGTAGTTCTGTCTATCTGTCTGTCTGTCTACTCGTGTGATTGGCCAGATAACCCCAGTCAAAGCATACACTAGTCAGATGGAACACATGAGGATGGTCGTGTAGTAGGTCCATGAACCATAAGAGACGCCATGGAGAGCTGAGTACCGTTCTAAATATAGAAACACTTTGTGGTGACTGAGCGGGAGAGGAGAGGTGTAGGAGATGGCGAGTGGGCACAGACTGTACACACGAGGGGTGGTGGACGCTCGAGGAGGGCTAAGAGGTATAATGTATTTCAAAAGAGGTAATGTCCAGCAGGAAGATGTAAACACGTTCGCATAGGTAAGAAGTGGGTTATGTAGGAAGACGTGGGTTATGTAGGAAGACGTGGGTTATGTCGGAAAACGTGGTTTATGTAGGAAGACGTGGGTTATGTAGGAAGACGTGGGTTATGTAGAAGGAAGTGGGTTATGTAGGAAGACGTGGTTTATGTAGAAAGAAGTGTGTTATGTAGGAAGACGTGGGTTATGTAGGAAGATGTGGTTATGTAGGAAGACGTGGGTTATATAGGTAAGACGTGGGTGATATAGGAAGATGTGGATTATGTAGGAAGAAGTGGGTCATATAGGAAGAAGTGGGTTATTTGGGAAGCAATGGGTTATGTAGGAAGACCAAGGTTATGTAGGAAGAAGTGGATCATATAGGAAGAAGCTGGTTTCTTAGGAAGTTGTGGGTCATGTAGGAAGAAGTGGGTTAAATAGGTAAGATATAGGAAGAAGTGGGTTATGTAAGAAGAAGTAGGTTATTTTGGAAGCAGTTGGTTATGTAGGAAGACGTGGTTATGTAGGAAGAAGTGGGTTATTTAGGAAGAAGTGGGTTATGTAGGAAGAAGTGGGTTATTTAGGAAGAAATGGGTTATGTAGGAAGAAGTGGGTTATTTAGGAAGAAATGGGTTATGTAGGAAGAAGTAGGTTATTTTGGAAGCAGTTGGTTATGTAGGAAGAAGTGGGTCATATAGGAAGATGTGGGTTATTTAGGAAGAAGTGGGTTATGTAGGAAGAAGTGGGTTATTTGGGAAGAAGTGGGTTATGTAAGAAGAAGCGGGTCATATAGGAAGAAGTGGGTTATTTAGGAAGACCTGGGTTATGTAGGAAGCAGTGGGTTATGTAGGAAGAAGCGGGTTATTTAGGAAGAAGTGAGTCACGTAGAAGCAACACCGACACATAGGGACAGCTCCATACCTGACTAACAGAACCACAGTTGGGGATAACTACAGAGAACCACCGCTGCCTCAGAGGACGAATAGAGCGGTGTCACATAGGAGGGGAGGAGGATGGGAGAAGTTAACGTAGATTCGTTAAGGAGATGATTCACAAGAGAGGGAGAGAGGGAGGGAGGAAGAGAGATAGGGCAGATGGAGGAGACGGGGGGGGTTTGATATTTGGGGAGGAAGGGAGGACGTTTATCTTTGGGGGGACAGGGAGGGAGGAGAGGATTGGAGTTAATTTTGGGGAGGAGAGGGGCAATTAATCTTGGGGAGGGAAGGAAGGAGTTGATCTTGGGAAGGAGGGGGAGGGGAGTTGATCTTAGGGAGGAAGGGGGAGGGGAGTTGATCTTAGGGAGGAAGGGAGACAGAAGTTAATCTTGGAGAGGGAAGGGGAAGGGAGTTGATACTGGGGAGTGAAGGGGAAGGGAGTTAATCTTGGGGAGTGAAAGGGAGGGGAGTTGATCTTTGGGAGGGAGGGGGGCGTGGGTCTAATGGATGGAAGAGGCTTGAAATGTAGAAGCAGAACAAAATGTGAAGTAGAGAGAGAGAGAATGTGATAAACAAAAGAAGATACACAGAGGGAGACAGATAAAAAATAAACAAAACCTTAGAGATTCCACAAACAGACAAAAAAAGGAGCAGGAGAGACAAAGACAGACAGACAGACAGACAGAGATAAACCGATGATATATATCTGAAGGAGGGTGCATGAGGTGGGGGAAGGGAGGGAGAGTGTAGCGCCCTCAGTAGCCATGATCAAGACATCAAGACAGAATGAGGTGGAGGCGGAGGTCCTGACGATATCACAGCCCGGGAGCTCAAGAGGGAGGATTGGGTTGCTTAAACGTAATATCCCCACTGGAATCTCAAATGGTTCTTTTAAGAGGCGTAGGGCGCGCCAGATGGAATAGCTTGCTAGCCAGATGCGCTCTCTCAAGGCCTGCGGGGACGATTGTGTGGGAGTTGGGGAGATTACCAAGGGGAGGAGGGAGAGGAAGGATGGAATTTTTCTGTGGTTGGGGAGACGAGGGTATGTGAGATTGTTGGAGTGTTGGGGAAATTTTTTTTTAAGGGGATTGGGATGAGTATGAGTAAGAGTGTTGGAAAGTTGGGGAGAATTCTTAGGGGGTTGGGATGAGTGTATGAGTGTAGGGGAAGTACTGGGGTGTTGGGGGTTAGGGGTGGTGAGACGAACTCGGGAAACTATTAGGGTGTTGGGGAGATTTTGTTGGTTGGGGACACGAGTGTACTAGTTGGTGACGTTGTGTAGGTTTAGGTGATTGTGTTTTGGGACATTATGTGAGTTAGAGGAATTGTTGGGGAGATTGGAAGTGTGTATGTGTGTGTGTGGAGCGACTATGATTATTGGAGACATTATGTGAGGTTTTTAAAGTAATAATAATAATAATAATAATAATAGTAATAATAATAATAATAATAATAATAATAATAATAATAATAATAATAATAATAATAATAATAATAATAATAATAATAATAATAATAATAATAATAATAATAATAATAATAATAATAATAATAGTCTTCTCGTAAGAAATCTGACTTAAAGAGATGATACAAATAATGTCAGTTAAAGAAAGGACTGATTTAAGCTTGGGTACAAATGCAACATAGTGTAATCAGATAAATTTCACGCATTTATTCCTGTCTTAAATTTAGTCATATCACCCAATGGTGCTATTGTTTTTATTCCCTACCACAGACATGGCTCTATTGTCCGTATTTCCGTCCATCCGTTCCGCCAGACAAACTTTTACGGGGACAGTACACATGTGTTATACTGTAGTTCATTTCGGAGGTTTAGTTGCTTATAATTTTTATCATCTTTGGAACTTAGTAATAATAGTTATAGTAATTTAACGTGGATATATTAAAAAAAACACGTAGAATATTTAACTTGTATTATGCTAAACTATATGAAACTCATCTTGAAGGCTTTGTGATTGTAATCTTTGAAGGAGTGGCTGGGTATATTTTTAATGCAGTGAAATCATAACATACTCTTCTTTACGACTGGTTGTTATTAGCCTTCCAATACCCTTCACACTAGGTCTACTGGCCAATCAGAGAGCTTGATTTAATGGTCACTCAGAGAGTTTAACTGACTCTTTGGCCTAATAACCACTCAGAGTGCTTAATTTACTGGTCACTCATAGATCTTGACTTAATGGCCACTCAGAGAGCTTGGTTTATTTACCACCAGGAGAGCTTTAACCTGACATAAAACATACCAGTTGTTGTAGTTGGATGGGAAGCAAATAAATAAATAAATAAATAAATAAATAAATAAATAAATAAATAAATAAATAAATAAATAAATAAATAAATAAATAAATAAATAAATAAATAACACTCTTTCAAGCGATTATCAAAGCTCAGTATCTGAAGGTGTCACTGTTAATTACTGGCAATCATGAGTGACCTGACCTATCAAATCGAGTACTGGGGACACAAGTAACAGCTCACTCTCAAGTTAGGTTGACAGTAGCACCCTTGGGAAAATATCAGTGGTATTTATACAGTTCTCGTATCCTGAGTGTAAAGTCCTGGTGCTATGGTTAGGTCGGGTCCTGAGATGAAGACGTAGGTAGAGGTTACAAGATGGTCAGTGAGCGTCAACAGGTGTCAGTACGGAAGATAAGTGGAGGAGGAAGAAGAGGAGGATGAAGAGGAGGAGGAGGAGGAGGAAAGAGAGAATGGTGAGGTACCGGGCAATAGAGGGATGGGGGTGGAAAGAAACACACACACACATACATTCACTCTAATATCCACCCTTTCCATGCTCATTCTTCCTCCCTTTCCCAGTTCATTTTCTCCCTTCTCTCACTCTCTCTCACTCTTTCTCACCTTTCCTGGATCCACCAAGTAAGGGTGGCGACTGAAGTCTCTCTTCTCTCAGCCTCAATGGAGTTTTTATGTGGTGTCATCTGGGTTGTGGTGCTGCAGCTACTAAACTTGACCTGGGGGAGCGATTTCATTCATAAAGGCAATCTCTCTCTCTCTCTCTCTCTCTCTCTCTCTCTCTCTCTCTCTCTCTCTTCCTTCCCTCTTTCTCCCCATCTGAGCAATATTTCTCCACATTCTCCTAACTCTTCCTCTTCTCTATCGTTTCTCAACCTCTCCCTTCCTTCCTCCTGCTGAGTACACGCCGTTACCCTTCCACCCTCCCCTCCCACATCTTCCAAATTCTACTTCGTCTTCCACCTCCATCTCTCTTTCTCTTACCCTCTCCTTCCCACTTTCCTCCTTTCTATCACTCTGTCGTTCCTTCACTCTCTCCATCCTCCCTCCCCCCTCTCTCTCTCTCTGTCTCTCTCTTTCTCCCACTTTTTCTCTCTTCACCTCTTTGTCTCTCCTTTAGTGTTTTCTCTCTCTTTCTCTCCCTCTCTCCCTCCCTCTCTCCATCTCTCCCTGTCTCCGCCTCCTTCCCTCCTCTAGTACATCGTCACTCCACCATTCCTGACACATCGATTGAAAGAGAGTAAAAGGGAGACTGAACAAAGGAGAGAGTGAAACACAAGAGAGAGAGAGAGAGAGAGAGAGAGAGAGAGAGAAAGAGAGAGAGAGAGAGAGAGAGAGAGAGAGAGAGAGAGAGAGAGAGAGAGAGAGAGAGAGAGAGAGAGAGAGAGAGAGAGTAAGGAGAGCTAAGACGAGAGAGAGTCATAAGGGAACAAGTTAGAGTCAGGAATGAGAGAGAGATACATGAGCAAGGGATAACTGACAGACAGACAGACAGACAGACATACAAACAAACATACGTGAATTCTGTTCCAAGCGAGGATTGTTTTGGGGAATTACGATAAAGGTTGTGGTTAGGTGGCAAGCAGAGTTCTATAAAGGTGTGTTGTCAGGGCTCTATAAAGGTGTGTTGTCACAGGCTCTATAAAGGTGTGTTGTCAAGGCTCTATAAAGGTATGTTGACAGGGCTCTTTAAAGGTGTGTTGTCAGGGCTCTATAATGCGTGTGTTGTCAGGGCTCTATAAAGGTGTGTTGTCAGGGCTCTATAATGCGTGTGTTGTCAGGGCTCTATAAAGGTGTGTTGTCAGGGCTCTATAATGCGTGTGTTGTCAGGGCTCTATAAAGGTGTGTTGTCAGGGCTCTATAATGCGTGTGTTGTCAGGGCTCTATAAAGGTGTGTTGTCAGGGCTCTATAATGCGTGTGTTGTCAGGGCTCTATAAAGGTGTGTTGTCAGGGCTCTATAATGCGTGTGTTGTCAGGGCTCTATAAAGGTGTGTTGTCAAGGCTCTATAATGCGTGTGTTGTCAGGGCTCTATAAAGGTGTGTTGTCAGGGCTTTATAAATAAGGTGTTGTCACTGAGAACCGTGAATAAGAAATTGTGTTCAGTGTTGATGCCTCGGATTATTATTTTGAGCTCCTCGTAAGATACTATGAATACAACTTTTTAATGAAATTTGACAATGGAAATTCACTGCTTCTTTCTCTCTCTGGATGCCACTAATCTGTCTCTACACAATACCCGTTACCTGGTTGGGCTTTAAACAATTATTTCCACATCACACCTCCACGGGTGCCAAGAGAAAGCGGGTGTGACCGAGTGTACTACTGAGTATTGATATGGTCGGTGTTCACATGGATCTGCTAGGGTATCAACAGGAGATGACGTTGTCCTCTTTTTATGTTAATGTTTACTAGAAGAGACAAATTTGTGTATTTTTTTGCGATCAGGTGTCCACAAGAAACAACGATGTCCTCTTGCAGTCAGGGTGTCCATGTATAACTTGGATTAAGCTGTTTGTATAATTTTATGTTACAGAGGGTTGCCCAATGTTGTTGTTGTGTGTATATAGTGACTGGGTGTCCCTAATGTGTCTGTGCATAGGTAGAGTACATACTGTACAAGGGGAATTTAATGGTCATATGCACTTAGGGTGTCCACGAATGTCGCAGTGACTGCTAGTAGACAGATTATCCAAACAAACATTTAGTGTCCACATATTTTACCGATTAATACCAGTAATACAACACAAAAGTTATATGAAAAGGGTATTCTCAAAATGCCGCCGACCTACATTCAGTGACGAATCTCTGACGGTTACCAAAACATCACCCCTTCCCTCATTCCCTCCCTCTTTCTCCCTCACCCTTCCCTTCATATCACTCTACTCCTATCCCTTTCTCCCGCCCTCCCTCCGTCTGCTCACACCTATCTCTTCCTCTTTCCACCCTCCCCCTCTCCCTTCCGTCGCCCTCCACACCAGAATTTCGTTCTTTCTCTCTTTCAACAAAATCGTCTATTGCAAACTCCATGCCCCTCCACCTATTACTCCTCCTCACCCCCTTGTCCCTCTCCCGACTACCCCTTTCCCCTTCCCACACCCTTGCTCTTTGTTTTGCGAGGTGTGAACAACACAGCACACAGCTGGGGTGCGGTTGACTGACCGCGCCCCAGAGAGGTTTTGGTGTTAGTTACAAGTACAGCGGTAACTGTAAATGGTGTTGGGCTCTGTTTGGTCACGCGGCAGCTGTTAGCCTTGCTGTATTTCAGCAGCAGATATAATGGCTTGATAAAATCTCTGCCGTAAGACCATGACTTACCAAACTATGGAAATGGAAATCTGTGTGTTTACTGCTGCTATATTCCCTTCAAGAAATTTTAAATACGATGATCTTTGTCAACTATACCTGCCTCATCGGCTGGACAACAAACACGGGATCGTAAAAACAAACTAATCACCTGGCACTGTATATATTTGGCCACAGTGACTGGGGCTGGGGCCAGGGTGGGGCAGGGGCGAACGCCGAGCCAAACACTGACTCGGCTAGAATAATCCTTGTCGCGAGGGATGCAAACTTGGGTGGGTGGTGCTCGTGCTCACTCACTCTCCTTCATCCTACAACACTGGATAAAAATGGCAATGTTTTTCTTGTATTTTTATTTAGAAGCGATGTTTCCCAAAGCTCTCACTGGGTGGGGGACCTTAAACCCTCCCATCCCATCCCCTGTCACGTCAGGTCCTGTATGGACCTCAAAAGAATTTAAAACCACGTATTAATTACCATTACGGGATTAATAAGAGTAATGAAGGCGAGAAATCAGCACAGAATTCCAACATTTCATAATTGTCAAAGTATTTTGAAGACATTATAACCTGAAAATATTACAACAGTATAAAAGGAAATAAGTCAGTAGAGATAAAACCGACTCTGTACACATGCTGTTGGCTAAACTCTCTCTAAGAAGAAGGTTGTTATTTGATGTATCGTCAGTCTGTTACTGTGAGACTTGAGTTTCATTTAAATATATATCATTAATACATGTTCTTCATGCGTAAACTTACACCAACAAGAGGCAATCCACCAACCCGCCGCTCACTAAGATGATCGAATCCTAAAATGGCCACTTTGTAACACCTCGGGTACTGAGCCTGATCTCGTCTCCGCCTGGTATGTAAGGTCATAAGTGTTCCTGGTGTGGCCTAATGACATCATAATGGCCAGGCATGGGGTGTTAATGACTAGGGTTGCTTCATGTTTGCCAGACCATCTGACGCATCAGAGAGAATTAGGAAAGGAGAGGCGCCGCGAATTATTTTTAGAAGTCTGTCTTGTATAGAAACTAACCGTGTTTAATACTGCTTGGTAGATGTGTGTAATAATAATAATAATAATAATAATAATAATGATAATAATAATAATAATAATAATAATAATAATAATAATAATAATAATAATAATAATAATAATAGTAATAATAATAATAATAATAATAATAATAATAATAATAATAATAATAATAATAATAATAATAATAAGAAGAAGAAGAAGAAGAAGAAGAAGAAGAAGAATAACAATAATAAAAATAAACCAGTTACAGTATTAAAATCAGTACCAGTTCTACTTTAAAAACCAGTGTCACTATGAGTGCCAGTCCTAGTATAAGAACAAGGGCCAGTATCAGTGCCAGTTCTACTATAAGAACCAGCATCGGTATCAGTGCCAGTCCTACTATAAGAACCAAGGGCCAGTATCAGTGCCAGTTCTACTATAAGAACCAGCATCGGTATCAGTGCCAGTCCTACTATAAGAACCAAGGCCGGTAACAGTACCAGTTTCAGTGCCAGTCCTAGTATAAGAACCAGGACTAGTATCAGTGCCAGTTCTATTATAAGAACCAAGGCCAGTAACAGTGCCAGCCCTGCTATAAGAACCAAGGCCAGTGCCAGTCAGTGCCAAGCTAAGAACCAGCAGTATCAGTGCCAGTCCTACTATAAGAACCAAAGGCCATAACGGTGATACCAGTTCGGTGCCAGTCCTAGTATAAGAACCAGGACTGGTATCAGTGCCAGTTAACAGTACTATATATCAGTGAACCAGAACCAGGCCAGTATCAGTGCCAATTCTACTATAAGAACCAAGGCCAGTATCAGTGACAGTATCAGTGCCAGTCCTGCCGCAGAACCAAGGTCAGTATCAGTGCCAGTCCTGCTATAAGACCAGTATCAGTGCCAGTTCTACTATATGAACCAGTATCAGTATCAGTGCTATTCCTAGTATTTCAGAACCAGTGCCAATATCTCTCCTAGAGCACCACATTTACAAACACCACTACCTCCTCCTCCACCACCACCACGCAACCCGGAAAACCATCAAAGCCTTTACGACCCAAAACGAAGGGTGAGATAAGCTTTTTTTTGAGTGTAAATCTTAACGAACCAAAAAAATTAAAGACCACCCGGGCTTAAATTTCCCTGCGGTGAGCATCAGGTCCCTAGATGAAAAGAGAAAGGGGTGTTAATATGCTTAAAAATGATGGTGTGTGGTGGTGATGGTAATTTCATGGAAATAGGATGAGATAGCCCTCTTTATCGGTGGTCCGTCCTAACCTTCCCTCTCTCACTCCCTCTCACCCTCTCTCTCTCTCTCTGCCGCACTCCCCGCTGTCCTCCTGGTTCCGGGAGCTGGCATTTCCATTCATATATACGCATACACATATACATATACATACATACTTACATACTAGCATATATATACATATTACTTTTGTTATTTTCTTTTGTTCTCTCATTAGTATTTTATATCTCTCTCTCTCTCTCTCTCTCTCTCTCTCTCTCTCTCTCTCTCTCTCTCTCTCTCTCTCAGCCTCCACCGTCATCGTCCACACCACAACGCCTGCATATAAATTTCCTCTCTTACGCTATGGGACTTTTTCCTTTCTTAGTCTCCCATATAATGTAAACATCCAATATCGTTCAGGTGCAGCAAATCATTCCCTTCTCACAACAGAGAGAGAGAGAGAGAGAGAGAGTTATATAGGACGAGTTTTAATGATAGCCCAGCCACAAGAGTATAAAGACCAATTATCATGATAGCATAAATTTAATAAACTGAATAAATGTAAACTGTAGTTAAGTACATATATATTGATGCATGGAAATAAAATATAGATCATATAAATTACAAGTAAAAAATAATAAAAGATAAATAGTTAAAAAAAAAAATAATGTTTTATAAAGCAAATAACAATATATAGAGTAAACACTAGATGAATAAGCAAATAGAAAATAATGGATAACTAAATGCAGAATAATTTAAGAAAAAACGAATGGAAAACAAATGGAATAAAATAAAAGCAGTATTGATACCCACACATTCTAAAAATTCATAAGGGAGTTACGATCAAATTATAAAAATATGAATATCGCCACAAAACGTGAAATAAAAGGTATATTTTTCACTATGTGTAAAATAAGGACACATCGGTCAGAGCTGCGGTAGAGAGAGGGATATCTGAGCAACTTAAAGCGTGGGGTGAGGCAGGGCGGTGTTCTGCCTCCTACGGTATTTACTTCGGTGCTGGAGATTAGTCGACGCTTTGGAAGTTGCTATCCGTAGATTACCCAGAGGTGGTGACTTTAGAGGGAGGCAAGAGCTTCTGATATAAAAAAAAGTTAGATTGATAGGATATATTTAGAAGGTACTGAATGTGTTACAGTTCACTTCGGAGAAGATATAAAAAATTACTAAATGTTTGTGATAATCGAGGAATGCATATATAGGTGAAGATGTGGTGGATGGGACCCTGGTGGGGCGGGGTGTGATTGAAAACAAGAGAACAGCCTTGCAAATTTGGTGGTTTCAGGATGAAGGATCTTAGGTAGAGGTTAAAAGAAGAGAAAAAGGAGGGTGCCGGGAGTTATGGAAGATGGGAATGATTGAAGAAGTTGAAGAATGTGTGGAGTTTTTGTGTTACTCAAGCCTACCTCGACGTAACGAACATGGAACAACACCAAAGGCTGTACGTAAAGGTATGTACGAATCACTCATAAGAAGGATGGCAGGAGATGAGGCAGAGAGAACCTAGACGCGGAGGTTTCTGGAGGGGTAAATGGAGGTGAGCGGACCATGTGCAACGGTTCGAAGAGGGAAGGTTGGCCTAGAGTGAAACGGGAGGAATGCTGGCTATGGTGGACACTGGAGTAGGGTGGCTGGCTATTAAGGGGGGGGGGAGAGAAGTAGACGCTGACGCTTAGTACTGAGCATGGATTCCCTCTGAAAAAGAGACGACGAGAAAGGTAATGTTATATATATATATATATATATATATATATATATATATATATATATATATATATATATATATATATATATATATATATATATATATATATATATATATATATATATATATATATATATATATATATATATATATATATATATATATATATATATATATATATATATATATATATATATATATATATATATATATATATATATATATATATATATATATATATATATATATATATATATATATATATATATATATATATATATATATATATATATATGCTGATAACCAGGAAGAAGAAAACACAGAAGTTCCCAGCGCTTTCGTGTAATTCACATCTTCAGGGGTGAGTACAGACTAGCTTGGGAACTGGGCATGATTATCAACCCTGATCACGCGCCTACAGTGATTTACTTGCATATATATATATATATATATATATATATATATATATATATATATATATATATATATATATATATATATATATATATATATGTGTGTGTGTGTGTGTGTGTGTGTGTGTGTGTCAGAAAACATATTCATTTATTCTATTTATCTTTAATCTATGAATAATTTGACGGGGAAAATATTTTACCATCAGTTATAAACTAGGAAAACAACGCCAGTATTATACGAGATCTTCTAAAAGGTATTAAAACACGACTTTTTTTTTTTAGAGTAAGCTGTCAGGTGACGAAATATTCAATTTTTATTTTAAAAATCAAAGAAGAAAGTTTGTGCCATTATACTGTAGCTAAGAAAGAAACATCTATCCTTAAAGACTGCGTAACGATATATCAGACACTGGAATATAGGTACAGTATAGTACATATTTCAGCTAAGAACGATTGTACTGAAATAATAGACCGTCACACCGCAACTATTTCTACTAAGAATCAATGAAGATAAATTTTCATGAAGTATAAAATTTTATTAAGGGAACTGGCAGTGATACTTTCCACTGGGTGCACCGAGTCATACCTTAATTAGAGATGAAATTCAATACGCTGTTCCCGTACGAGCTGACGAAGTAAAATAATGTTCTATGTAATCATGTACTGTAGTTATTGACAGACACACAGAAAAACACAGAAAACGTACATACAAATATACGTATCGAGTCGTCAACCCTTTTTGCTTTCTATGGCAGAGAAACTCCTGTTTGACTATAATAAGCTACATAATAACAGGATTCAACCCAACTTTACCACCACGCAATTGTACTCTCACACAACTATACCAACAAACACCTGTACTCTCACACAACTGTACCAACAAACACCTGTACTCTCACACAACTGTACCAGCAAACACCTGTACTCTCACAAAACTGTATCAACAAACACCTGTACTCTCACACAACTGTACCAACAAACACCTGTACTTTCACAAAACTGTACCAACAAACACCTGTACTCTCACACAACTGTATCAACAAACACCTGTACTCTCACACAACTGTACCAACAAACACCTGTACTTTCACAAAACTGTACCAACAAACACCTGTACTCTCACACAACTGTGCCAGCACAACACACTTGCTCACTCCAAAACACCTGTACTCACCACAACAAAACACCTGTACTCGTAAAACAACACTCTGTACCACAAAACTGTACTCTCTCACACACATCAGCAAACACCTGCTGTGCCAGCAAACACCTCTCTCCACACTGTACTCCTGTACTCAACTGCCAGCAAACACCTATCTCACACACTGTACCAGCAAACACCTGTACTCTCACTGCTGTGCCAGCAAACACCTGTACTCTCACAAACAACAAACACCTGTACTCTCACACACAACTGTACCAGCAAACACCTGTACTCTCCAAAACTGTACCAACAAACACCTGTACTCTCACTGCTCACACAACTGTACCAACAAACACCTGTGCTCTCACACAACTGTACCAAACCTATGCCAACAAACACCTGTACTCTCCTGCTAGCCACCAGCAAACACCTGTACTCTCTTCACAGCTGTACCAGCAAACACCTGTGCAACACTACTCTCACACAACAAACCTGTACTCTCTACACACACTGTACCAACAAACACCTGTACTCCTCACACAGCTGTACCAACAACACCTGTACTCTCACACAACTGTACCAACAACAAGTACACCTGTACCAAACAAACACCTGTACTCACCACAACTGTACCAACAAGCACCTGTACTCTCACACAACTGTACCAACAAACACCTGTACTCTCACACAACTGTAGTCTCACACATCTGTACCACCACACAATTGTACTCTCACACAACTGTACCACCACGCAATTGTACTCTCACACATCGTCATCAACACACAGCTGTAATCTCACACAACTGTACCAACAATCACCTGTACTCACACCAACTGTACTCTCACACGACTGCATTCTCACACACCTTTACCAACAAACACCTGTACTCTCACACAACTGTATCAACACACAACTGTACTCTCACACAACTGTATCAACACACACCTGTATTAACAAACATCTGTACTCGCTCGCAACTGTACTCTCACACGACTGCACTCTCACATACCTGTACCAACACACAGCTGTACTCTCACACAACTGTAAAACCACGCAATTGTACTTCACGCAGCTTTACCAACACACACCTGTATCAACACACACCTGTATCAACAAACACCTGTACTCTCTCGCAACTGTATTCTCACACGACTGTACTCTTACACACCTGTACCAACACACAACACAACTGTACCAACACACAACACAACTGTACCAACACACAACTGTACCAACATACAACTCAACTGTACCAACACACAACTGTACCAACATACAACACAACTGTACCAACACACAACTGAACCAACACACAACTGTACCAACACACACAACCTAACTGTACCAACACACAACTTAAACCAACATACAACTCAATCCTAACAAAATTAACACACAATCATTGTACCAACACACAACCTAACTGTACCCAACACACAAATCGAACCAACACAACTGTACCACCACACAACCCAACTGTACCAACACACAACTGAACCAACATACAACCCAACTGTACCAACACACAACTGTACCAACACACAAATAACACACAAACTGTACTAACACAACCTTAGCTGTACCAACACACAACCCAACTGCAGCCCAACACACAACTGAACCAACACACAACGGTACCAACACACAACTGTACTAACACACAACCTAACTGGTACCAACACACAACACAACTGTACCAACACACAACTGTACCTAACACACAACTGTACCAACACACAACTCAACTGTACTAACACACACAATCCAAGGATCCAATTAATACAATTGAACCACACAACTGTACCAAACACAAACCCAAACTGTACCAACACACAACTGTACCAACACACAACTGTACCAACACACAACCCAACTGTACCAACACACAACTGTACCAACACACAACACACAACTGTACCAACATACAACTGTACTCCAACACACAACCCAACTGTACCAACACACAACTGTACTAACACACAACTGTACCAACACAACTGTACCAACACACAACTGTACCAACACACAACTGCACCAACACACAACTGTACCAACACACAACTGTACCAACACACAACACAACTGTACCAACACACAACTGTACCAACACACAAACACAACTGTACCAACACACAACCTTAACTGTACCAACACACAACTGTACCAACACACAACTCAACTGTACCAACACACAACTGTACCAACACACAACTGTACCAACACACAACTGTACCAACACACAACTGTACCAACACACAACTGTACCAACACACAACTCAACTGTACCAACACAGAACTGTACCAACACACAACTGTACCAACACACAACTGTACCAACACACAACTGTACCAACACACAACTCAACTGTACCAACACACAACTGTACCAACACACAACTCAACTGTTCTAACACACAACTATACTCTTACATGGGATAAATCAAAATAAAATTTTTCACTCATTATTTTTTATTATTTATTCAGAGAACATATACAATATTTATACAGTACATACCGACAATTATATTCAGAGTGGATTAAAGCGTGTCTTTGAATGCTAACAGTTTGCATAAATTGATGCCCCAAAAAACACTGATCATTGCAAATTTTAAAAGTAGTGTTTTATGTTAATGTAGAAGATTTTTTTTTCAGGCAGCTGACGAGTCTACAAAATCATTTTATATGACGAATTAGTTGACACAGATTGCATTAAATGGGTGTTTGGATATACTGTAGGTAGAGTGTTTGTATAATGGACAGCCTAAGGCCTTAACCATACATTACGTTGATGAGGTGTACAGTAATGAAGGAAATGGGTATCTTGGGGTTGTGTTGTAGAGGGGAACATCATAGCACATTACCTAAGACAGTGAAGGAGAGTATATGACAACGAATGGAGAGGGAGAGAGAGGGGATGTGACACTATTAAACTCGGCCACTCAGGAAGGTAAAGCGGTTGGTAGAAAAAATAAATAAAATAAACACAATAATGCTAATATATCCGAGATTTTCACAGGAGGGAAAGACTTGCAGGAGATAATAATTATGTGTTTCAACTAACGGGATATAAAATTTCGCGTCGTTACAAGACATAAAATGGTAAAATTTTACGTGTGTGATACCGTGCACTGAGTCAGCATTATCCTAAAGAAAAATAGTGCTAATCGTAATACTAACTTAAAGAACAACACTCGTATTATGACGTAACTATATGTTTGATGTTTTAATGTTGATGTTTTAAGATCTATTTAACATGCAGTAGCTAACGTCACTCCATGAAGATAAACTCTGACGCAGAATAAAAAAAAAACTTTGAAGTGAGATTTTAAAGTGAAATCGAACGGAAAGTATAACAAGAAAATCGAGTGGCAACTTTGAGGCAATTCCGCTAAACAATTTTCGTCGCCGTCATGTATTTCTGTGGAGTTAGAAGTGCAAGTAATATCGCCTACGCATGAAAATGTCACCTGGGACAGTTTTCTGCGGCTGAGGAAATTGCTTAGTATCCAAAGAATTTCTCTTTTTTTTGTTTTTTCTTTCCATTTCCTTTTCCGCCGTTGCCAAGGAAGTTTAGATTTTATTATATTATTTCCGATACTGTACTTTTCGTAGACTTAAAGGAGATGACTTATGTGTCAGTTAAATGAGTTGCTTGTCCGTCTATCTGTAAATGTGTATATATGCAGTATGTGCGTGTGGCTGTGTCCATGATTGTGTATGCTTCTGTGTCTGTGTATGTGTCGGTATCTGTGTGTATGTGTCTGTATATGTTTCTGTGTCTATGTTTGTGTATGTATCTGTGTGTCTGTCTGTGTGTATGTGTCTGTGTGCGTGTATGTTTATGTGTCTTTGTATGTGTCGGTATCTGTGTGTATGTGTCTGTATATGTTTCTGTGTCTATGATTGTGTATGTATCTGTGTGTGTGTGTGTGTTTGTATCTGTGTGTGTGTGTGTGTTTTTATCTGTGTGTGTGTGTATGTGTGTGTGTGTGTGCGTGTGTGTTTATGTGTCAGTGTGAGTGTGTGTATGTGTCTATGTGTGTATGTGTCTGTGTCTGTGTATGTTTCTGTGCGCGTGTGTGTGTGTGTGTGTGTCTGTATGCGTCGGTGTCTGGAACTGCAAGACCAACTCAACCCAAGTACAACTTTTCTAAGCTGTATTCACGAGGCTTCAACCCTTACACGTATAACGTATTTACTCATGAAAAGATAAATCCACAATGCATATCCAACTATTCATAATTTAATTCTCATGGGATAAAATTGGCGAAACTGGTGGTGAGTTTGCTCTGAGTAGCTCTGACGTCACCAAAGAAAAACACGGCCTCCATACAGTATACCTGTATAAATCACTTCACAGATTATAGTTTATAATTTTCAACTTCATTTATTATAGGTAATTGCTATATAGATACTCAGATAATGTAAATGAATTATAATAACTAATTCAAATAAATAAATGACGTCATTGTAAAACCCAGACTTAGGGTGGTGGTCACAAGGGAGTATGCTCAAAGTGAATAACATACCTGTTTATTCATCTTATTATTTTACACTTCCAATACGTTGTTTAAATAATCTGGAGAACATTGCTTTATAAAGTTGTTGAATAAGATATATACCTGCAATAATACTATAGCAAATTTACCTGGTTTGTTAGGTGCTCTAGAAGTCAAGCTGGATTATGGAGGGAGGGAGGGAGGGAGGGAGGGAGGGAGGGAGGCTCTCCGATGACGATACACCGAGCAGCAGGGGGTTGACAGTGTTGCCATCTATTTTTTCTTCTATTTTTTATAAATTTTTGGAAAGTGATAAAAGGTAAAACTGGCAAAATAGTGAGTTTATCTTTAAAATAAACAAATCTGTGTGACAGCCACTACTACAAACACCCTTGTGTAAATAACTTGTGTACAGCATGAAACAACCAAACCTAACCTAACATAAGTTAACCTAACCTAACCTAACCTAACCTAACTTAACCTATCCGAACCTAACATACCCTAACCTAACCTAACCTGACCTAACCTAACCTGACCTAATCCAATGTGTACCATAAGATGAGGTATGACATGGTGTTGATATATGACACGAGAGAAGTGAAAAATAAGGCTAGTATCTAGTGTACCATGGAATAGTAAAACAAGTAATAATATATAACATGGGAAGCGTAAATAAAATATTAGTATCTGTCTTTATCACTAGTTCCGTATCAGATTACTTGGCTCTTGACGTGCGTGTGGGGGGAAGGCTATAGCAGTGTATTAGGTTCATTATTAAACACTTTCTCGCATTTCTAATCCAGCTCCCTCCGGTGAATACTTGAAGTTCGGATCCTGGAAAACAATTAAATTCTTTATCTAGTAGAGTTGTGTCAGATGTTGTAATACGATATACAAAAGGTTTATATTGCAATATTCGAGGGGCACTTCATGGCCCCGTGATGAAATTTATTATATACTGTACCGGGACGGGTTGACGGGAGGTTGTGGTATCGCTTCTATTTTATAGAGTCGGTAAACGTTTTTGAAACTTGGTAGATATACCTTAAGAAATCCATAATCGTTTTAATATGTATAAAAAAATAATGTTTGGAAACTTAGGGAGCTGTTGACGGTCGAAACTGTGAACAAGACAAATATATAAAACACAGAGTGAGTAACGAATGTAAACGTGTAAAGAGAAGTATAATACATCATAGGTGAAGATGGTACAATATATACATACACTGTGTCAATCTTGCATCTTTCTCGTCTCGGATGTTTGTCTTAGTATCTCTTTTACACCCCTCTTCCACACCCCCCTTTCTTCCCTCCTCCCCTTTGTCTTAGGTACACTATGTCTTCTTTTCTTCCTCAAGTTCTCGTCCTTTAATAGAGCTTCGGGGAGTTGGGGGGTTGGGGGTTAGAAACAAGTCTTAACATCTCTCCTTAACACAGAGGTTCCTTATATCAAGTCTTTGTCTGCTTACTAACTACGGCCTCTCTCTCTCTCTCTCGCTTTCGTATTTAGTCGTGATTATTATTTGTCTTTTCTTTAGTAACCTCTTTATCTTAGCCTTCCGGTCATTGTTTCAGAATATCGAAGCCGAGGGAGAAGATAAAGTGTAAGAAGAAGGGAAGAAAAGATGAATAAAGAGGATTTCAGGAAAGTAAAGAACAAGATAAATTAGGGAATAAATGGTGTAACTCGAGAGGATTAAAAACTGAGGTGACAGGGAGGAAAAAAAGGAAAAGAGAGAAAGAGGAAGAAAGATTAGGAGAGGCAGCCGAGAGGAGGGAAAAGAGGGAAAGAAATAAGGAGGGAGAAGGCGAAAGAAGAAAGCAGAAAAGATAAACAGGAAAAAAATCTTCGTGAAAAAAAGGAGAAAGGAACCAGTGAGAATTAAAAGAAGGAGATATGAGGAAGAGGAACAGGGTAGAAGGGAATAATAAGAGAAGATGAGAAGTGAGAGAGAACGAACAATACAAAACAACATAAGAGGAAAAGAAAGAGGAAGAATGTGACCAAGAAGTAGGAATAGGTGGGCTAGAATCAAGGAAGAGAAAGAACAGAAAATGAAGCAGAAAGAAAAGTAAGACGAGTGGAGGGGAGGGAGGGAGGGGAGGAGGGAGGCCTGTGTAGGGACAAGAGCCTGGACCAGCCACCAGGTACGAAGGTAATGTATTGATTCTTATCTCAGCCATTTCCTGCAAAAAATGGGGTCGGTCATAACCCCACTAATGGAGTATGAGCTATAGGCGGAACTATGGGGAAGGGTGGGGAGGCGGCCCTTGGGTGTGGTGAAGAGTGGGGTGTGAGGGAGTGGAGGAGGAGATGGGAGTGAGTAATGTGCTACGAGGGGAGAAGAGGATGGGGAAGAAGAGAATGGGTGAGATATATGGAGGACGGAAAGGGGGGTGTAGTGACGGGGAAGGGGGTAAGTTGGGTACTGTATAAAGAGATGTAGCATCGTGTATTAGTGGGTCTGTTCATCGACTCTTCCCTTGGTGTGGTTCTAAATGTATGAGACGCGTTGGTGGGAGGAACGAGGCACTGCCGGGTGTAGGTCCTGGTTAACATATCACTAGGAAAGAATCTTGAGACGACTGGACTGACACACAGTACACAGGAGTATCAAGGCATACGCTATGGCTACTTTTGGGGATTTTTTCCCAGCTGAGAAAAGATGCCCCGCCCCCTCCCCAAGAGTTACAGCTGATTGGCTGTTGCAAACCTGTCCGATTTTGTCCTGAAGTAATGTATTTCTAAATGAGTTTATTCATAATCGTTGGGATGACCGTTTCTGACGAGAAAGATATTTAGCTAAATTATATAAAGATACATACATTAATTATTTCAAACATAAGCACGTAGGAAGTTTATCAGAAGTATTATACATGAATTAACTGTTGTTAAACTCTGGTTATATGACTGCGAACAACTTCATATTTTTCCCTCCTCTGCTAACGGTCGTGTAATATTTCAATGTGATTCTGATCTTTAAAAATGTTGTTTTTGCATAATGTGGTAATATTGATACGTAATTTGTCTTAGTATGCCTTATTGTGGGTAAAAATAAGTATATATTAAATGCATCCCCCGAATGCGTGAATTTACTACCAGAGTTTGACAGTTAATTCATGTATAATACTTCTGATAAACTTCCTACGTGCTTATGTTTGAAATAATTAATGTATGTATCTTTATATAATTTAGCTAAATATCTTTCTTGTCAGAAACGGTCATCCCAACGATTATGAATAAACTCATTTAGAAATACATTACTTCAGGAAAAAATCGGACAGGTTTGCAACAGCCAATCAGCTGTAACTCTTGGGGAGGGGGCGGGGCATCTTTTCTCAGCTGAGAAAAAACACACTATAATACATTTCATAGTAGACAGTTAAGCGCTTAGAAGAACTGGACGTTACGTGTGTTAGTCTCAAATCGAAAAAATAATATATTAATGCTCGAAATTCCTCTTACCTCCGAGAGGTATTCTGTAATGCAAAGTTGTTGTTTCTAAGGAAAATTAACAAACAATGACCCACAAGTCCCCCATTTTAATCGGAACTTGCCTATTATCAACCTCGTCCGGGTCTTAAGGAGATTCTGTAAACCCGTAGAGGCGTAGACGCTCCTTGTGTTCTCAGGCTCACGTAGGGGGCAGTGCGCCACCGCGAAGGTAACTGGTCACTTATTGAGGTAAACATACTGTTTATCATTATTTCTTGAAATCTCCAAATTGAAGTTTATATTATGTAACGTGAGTAACTTTTACTACTGTGTTCGATAGATAAGATTTTTTTAAAGAAAAAATTATAAACTCACTTGTTTAATCAAATTATATTTTTCACTTTATTTTCACCAACCTGTATATGATGAAGGCGACATCAACATCCTCCTTACTATGTTTTTGCTTACCCAAATTCTCTTGGTATAACTTGCTGTTACATCCCCGGGGATGAAACTAAGGCGAAGTTAACGGCTCCTAACGTTGGAAACTGCAAAGATTTTCTAAACCGTATCGACTATCAGTAGGTTCACCGTAAAAACTCTTTATGGTTGATCTTAATGTTAGTGATGTGGCAACACAAGTGTGGTTCAGAGGCCAACACCTTTGTTCAACAACAGTACAGGTGATACTGTGTATAATGATCAGAACTGCGGATGGACAATTCTTCGGCCGTCAACACCCAAATTTCATTTACTTTTAAATCGAGTTACCTTTTACACTGGCTGCTGACATTTGGCCCTAACAATGGGGTCACCTAACAGTTTCCCTATTCCAGATTTTGATATGTTGACCAAAATGTTTGCTAGTGTCCTGCAGCGTTCATGTGAAAAAGGAGATTCAACAAAACTCTACTACTCTGCATTCACTTGGAATCGAGTATGACAATCATCCAGCTATAATACAATGGTATGAGTTATTAAGGATGTCACCTTCGTTGGTGAGCTCTGTGGTGACTCGAGAGGCCGGTACGGGACCGGCAGAATCACCCACAGATGTTACACGTGTAGAGGGCTACATCTAGTGCGGGAGGGGTGACGGAAGCGTCTTACCAGCGTTCGCGCTTGTCTGCCTTGGTAGGCAGTCGGGCTATCCTCGAAAGTATTGACACCTTCTCGTATGGTGCTCTTCCAAGCGTTACGGTGTGGAGTGATCGTTTCCCAGGTGAGGGGATCGATTTGGCACTTTTCTTAAGACTATCCTTACATCTTTTCATTTGCCCGCCAATGTTACACTTAATATTCGTTAGGTGACTTTAAAGTCGCTGCTTTGGTTGTCTACAGTACTGTCGTCCATACGAGTAACATGACCAGTCCAACATCGTTGATCATGGATAATGGTAGCCTCGATGCTCCTACAGTTGGTGTCAGCGAGAAAACTGGCATTTGTTGTCTTGTCTTCCCAACGAACTCGGGGGATGGAACGTAGACTACTGTAAGTTGGTGAAAGTTTTCAAGTGCCTTGAGGTGCCTCCTGTATGTGACCCATGTCTCGCTACAATATAGCAGGGTAGGGAGGACCACTGCTCGATATACGTGCAACTTGGTAGATAATTTCAGCTCCCTACAGCTAAAGACACGGCGGATACGGAGTCTGCCAAAGGCTTGAGATGCACATCTGATCTGATGTTGAATCTCTGTCCACGGTGGTGGACAGGTGGGAGTCGAAATACTGAAAGTGGGTAACATTAGAGAGGGTAGTACCGTTAAGCTGGATGGATGGTGGAGGTGTGGGTGAACCAGGGGCAGGCTGAAAGCGAATCTGAGTCTTACCTCGAGGCCGAAGTGTGCATATGCATCTGCTTAGGTGTTCAAGATCTTCTGTAGGTCGCGTTTAGTGTCAGCAACAAGGGTGAGGTTGTCTGCATATTGAAATTCAGTAATGGAAGCTGCCATAACCTTTGTTCCTGCCTGGAGTTGTCTTATGTTGAAAAGACCCTTTATACGGTATTGAATGTTCACCCAGCCGGCTAAATTGGCACTGGCACGATTAAGGAAGGCAGCCAAGAATATGAAAAAGAGAGTTGGTCCCACCGCTCATCCTTGTTTTACCCCCGTTTGGATGGGGAAGAACTCAGACTTGAAGCCATTGTACAGGACACTGCCGTTCATGCCATTGTGACGTTGCCTCACAATGGCAATGAATTTTAGTGGGCAGTCAAAACGGCTGAGGATCTGCCAGAGGGCTTCCCTGTTGACCGATCGAAGGCATTGGTTAGGTAGATGAAGGCCATGTACGGGTCACGATGCTGTTCTCTGCACTTTTCCTGCATCTGGTGGGCAGCAAAGATCATGTCAGTGGTGCCACGTGATGGTCTATCTAAAGGCATATTGAGATTCTGGGAGGAAGTTTTCCGCCTTAGGAAAAAGTGTGTTTATGAGGACTCGGACGATAATATTGCCAGCTACGGCCAGGAGCGAGATACCACAGTAGTTGCTATAGTCTAACCGGTCTCCCTTATTCTTATAAATATTGACAATGGACGCATCTTTTAGAGCTTGGGGGATTTCCTCTTTTTCCCATATATTCTCCAGGGGAGAGTGGAAACGGCTGGTAAGCAGAGGTTCTCCTGCTTTATACACCTCGGCTGGGATTCCATCAGACCCAGCGGCTTCGTTATCTTTCATCTAGCAGTAGGTACCTCATCAAGAGATAGAGGATAGTTGAGGTGGGTCAGCTCTGGATGCTGAGTGACCTGCTGGGGTAATCATCCACATCACTGTTTCGGTGAAGCAGTGAATGGTAGTGTTCTTTCCAGCAAGAAGGATGCCTTCTTTGTCTTTAATTAGGGAGTTACCTTCGGAGGAGCGGGGAGGGGCTGCGCCATGAGTGATTGGCCCATAAAATGTTTTAGTGAAATTTACAAATTTCGGCATCTTGTGTTTATCTGCAAATTTGCATTTCACATACTTTATTTTTCAACCAGTTGTTCTTTAGATTGTGAAGTTCCCGTTGGATCACCGCTTTCTTCTTGTGCAAGTTTCAGCTTTGATCTGAGACTGAGGGTTGTTCTGCCAGTCAGTTAAAGCAGCACGTTCTTGTCGACTAGTCTGCTGATTTCCGGGTCAGTTTCATGAAACCGGTCCCGTTGCATTTTTTCGATCTGGTCGAGGATCTCTCTACAGGTTTTTGCCATGCCAGAGGCAATAATACCCTATTTAACATTGGGATTTGGGTTGTTTGTAGTCGGGTTGTTTATTAGCCTATGTTCGAGCTGCTCTCTGAAAGCATGTGCTACCGCTGGATCCTCCAGATGCTTAGTGTTAAAACCTTTTCTAGAGGCGTGTTGCCTTTGCCATTATGGGGTGAGGTGATAGTGAGAGATTGGCTTTGGCGAGCCGATGATCAGGGTCACAGTGGTCTGACCCACGCATGGCAATGGTGATGAGGACATCTAGGCCATCTCTTTCTCTGACAATGATGTAGTCAATGAGATGCCAGTGTTTGGATCGTGGGTGTTGCCACGAACCCTTGAACTTGTCGGCCTGCTTAAACAAGTTATTGTTGATAGTGAGGTTGTGTGTAGGACACTTGCTGAAGAAGAGTAGACCGTTGGGATTACACTTGCCTAGTCCATTACTCCCTCTAATTCCCTACCACATGTCAGGATCTCTGCCAACTCTGGCGTAGAAGTCACCTAAGAACAGAACCTTATCCTCTCTGGGGATAGAGGTTAGCATTCAGTCAAGTTCGGCATAAAAGGCCTCCTTGATGTCATTTTCTGCACAAAAAAGGCATGACGTGAGTGAATCAGTGGAACTCGGAGCGTCATGAGGCGCTCGTTGATCCTAATAAGCTTTTCAGTTAGCCTATGTAGGATGCATTGGCGGATGGCATAGCCAACTCCATAAATGCGTTTTCTCTCCGCAGCAGGCTTACCCCTCCAGAAGAAGGTATAGCCAGACCCCGTTCTGTGAGTTATACCTAGCCAGTTCTTTTGCCACAAGGGCGGTTCCTCTTTCAGGACGCTCATTTGTGTCAATATCCAGAAGGGTCCTTATATTCCATACAGTGACCATAAGTGGTTGTATAGGTTGTTTTTGTTTTGATCTGTGATTAATTGTGATTGTGTTTTCGACCGCATAAGGATGACCAAACTGGGTGCAGTTGCCTACTCAGGTTTTTTTTTTTTAGGAAGGCTATGTTTAGAGCACCTTTTCTAGCCCCCTCCCCATGTGGGGTGAGCAGTGGCTCCTTGAAAGGGCTGCTCAGCCGTACAGACAGGACCGGATTGCACTACTGCATAGATCACAGTGCACAAACGACCATCTTATCTGTGCCGCCCATGTGCAGAGTTGTAACTAGAGACTCTCGGCATTCATCTCTGCCTGTCCCCGCCGCCACTCGTCCGTCGCCATAGGACTTTTGGGAGTATAGGGGTTTTGGTGATGATGAGAAGTATAATGAAATGAATGATGGATGTGCGCGAGTTGATTTATGTAGTGAGGCAGGAGCGCAGGCTGCAACCACATATCTTGGGTCTCCCTTTTCCTGATCCAGTGATGTAAGTGTTGCAACAACTGGGGAGAGGGTGATTTGTAATGGACCACCGATCGCCCAATTTGTTGGGTTTCGCCTTAGTAGCCTGTCCATCTTGCATTACCTTCAACCACCGGAGTAGTTATTGGATTCCCATGTTTGTTACCTCTTCCTCCTATACAGCCGTTGAGGTCTTACTGGCTGTTATGACCCTAGGGTAGAGCGTTACATAAACACAATTCGCTTAAGTCTTTCAAATACATCAGTATTTAATATTTCATTCTAAATCCCAACTTCTCCCATCACAGGTTCAAGTTAATAGGTCAAAACCCAAACAAGTCAATAAAAATACGAAAATTTATTACTTATTCCCACCATCACATATGTACATAAAATAAAATAAATAACAATAATAATAAGACGTAGATGTTTGGAAGTGACTGAGTAAAGACTGAAGGTCCAACAAGATCACACAAAATGAATATCAAGCAAAACAAATTTCAAAAGACAAATGCCAACTCCCAGAACACCAGAGAGAGGGTATAGTACTTAACTTAAGACAGCTGTGCCTAGACTGACTAGAGTGTACCGGTATGTCACCAACGTCACCTCTCTACCGTCAAATACTGATATACTGTACTTCATCCTGATTGGCCAAAACGTATACTTTATCTAAATTACCTATTGACATTAGTTCCAGTTATCTAACTTATGTACAAACCTAATATAATAAAAAATACAATAAAACATAATACAATGTAATAAATAAAGTTAATGCTTATATAAGGGCTCAGTTGGTGTGGGTAGTAGTGAGCGAAGCTGCCCAAGCCACCCACATACCATCCGAAACAACGAATTTCATACAAAGAACAAAAACTAATGGCGGATACTCGGAACATCCCTCTCCTTTTCTAAAAAGTTCCGAACAAAAGGAGAAAGCTTTTATACATCATGGGACAGGGTGTCTGCCAAAAGATCGTCTTTCCCTTTAATAGGTTTCAGTTCAATATTGAAGAGCTGCTGTGCTAAAGCTCACCTAAGTAACCTTGGATTTTTATTTCTCATCCTCTGTACAAATTGTAAAGGATTATAATCTGTATACACCTCTATGGTATATAGTGAACCCTCAACATACACTGCAAACTTTTCTAAAGCCAAGAAAAGTCCCAAAGCCTCCTTTTCTATTGTAGCATAACCACGCTGATACAGTTTCAGTTTCACACTGTGGAAGCAAACTGGGTGTAGTATACCTTTTTCAACTCTAGCAACACAGCACCCACATCACAGGCATCATCTTGAATCACAAAAGGATTGTCCAAATCTGGCACTTTTAACACTGGACTGGAGGTTAATAGATGCTTAAGGGTTTCAAATGCAACCTGACATGCTTTTGTCCACAAATATCTCCTTTTTGGGCTGACTAAGTCTGTCAAAGGAAGCGACACTTGCGCATAGTTCTTGCAAAACCTTCGGTAGAATTCTGTTATACTGAGGAACCTACGCAAAGCCTTTCGATCTGCAGGAGGCGTGAGTCGCTGTAGAGCCTCTCTCTTTGCACCTACCTTGGCCCACCACATGGCCAAGCTAGGTGAGGATTACATGGCCAAACTCACTTTTAGCCAGGTTGTCAGTGAAGTTGTACTCCGACAGGCGGGCGAAAAGTGGACGAAGTCGCTCCGTGTGTTCTTCTCAAGTAACTGCTGTCACTAGTAAGTCTTCCAGGTAGGCACAGACACCAGCCCTTTGGAATGTCCCAGGAGCACTGCGAAGCCCAAAGGGGAGGACTTTGTACTGCCAAAGCCCATCAGGAGTGACGAAGGCAGTAATTCTCTTGGATTCCTCCGTCAGCTTCACTTGATAGTACCCCTTCATCAGATCGAGCTTCTTGATGAACTTTCCCTGCCCGATGCTGTCAAGTATGTAGTCTATACGAGGGAGAGAATAGGAGTCAGCCCTGGTCACATCATTTACCCGTCTGTAGTCTGTACACATGCGGAAGGAGTCGTCGGATTTTGACACCAGCACGCATGGTGACGCCCAGTCACTGTCGCTTGGTTCGAGGAGTTTGGTTTGAAGCGAATAGTCCAGTTCCTTCCTCAGAATGATCCTCTTGACATCTTCTACCCGTAGCTGTGAGAGATGTAAAACTTTAGAAGAGGTATCATCTAAAGTCTGTGAATTGTATAGATTAACTGGAACCTCCCCCAGGAAATCTTGCTCTTGTTCCTGTGGCTCCTGGGTCTCCATAAAACATACAATCGCTTCCATGGAGTACTAGAGCTTCCGCCTATTCACATGCCAGTCTTCCCCAGCAGGTACTGAAGGTGGTCTAAATTTCCTCATCAATAGGCCAGAGTCAGAATAGTAACAAACAGGCAAGTTATCAGCTTCCTCCTTGCTTACAGCACTGTTACTCAGCTCTAACAACTCTGGATCACTTTCCTGATCAGAAATAAATTTTTCCTATTTATGGGTACTTGTTCTATAGGGTTTACATCAATAATCAACGTTAAATCAACACTAGATGAGAGCGAGTTGTCAAATACGTCACCAGTGACTACAGGGGGATTATCGCCGCTGTCGCTACTGGCTTCCGTCAAATACGAGTCTCTGTCATTAACAGAGTTGTCTTGCGACACATATAGGTCCCTAATATCAAAGTCATTTACATCACAAACTGCGCCACTTGTGTCAGCTACATTATGAACAGGGTCAACGCGAGTATTCTGCTCTTCTCTAAGCGACATACTGTTCTTCAAGCAATTTAGTGTTATTGTCCACCGTCGGAGTCATGGTCACTACAGAATCCGGGACAACACGAGTACAGGCAATGTCATTAGCGAGCAAGAAGGTAACACCAGATACAGGGAGAGAGTCTTGGACACCAACAGTCACCCACTGAGAAACCTTGTCGCTCCTCAAGAACATCTTACATAAAGGAACAGTGACTGCACCACCGACACCATTACTGGCACTTTCCACACAGGGAAAGGCACCTTTCAACAGAATACTATGGTTAGCAGCGGTGTCTCGCAAAATCCGAACAGGGTACCGAACATCATACACTGGACTCATCACTTGAGACAGTCCCGTCAAATATAAATGACTCGAGTAAATCTTCCTTCGAGTAAGAACTAACTGACTTAGGGTCTAACTTTTCCAGCTGCACGAATGAAAGAACAGAATTTCCCCTTTTATTCTTGAGCTTTGGGCAATTAGCAATAACGTGACCTATCTATTTACAGTAGAAACAGATCATTTGACTCATACGCTCAAACCTCGGTTATTTTTGTTCCGAGCCACAACGGACATTTACTTTACTCGAGGCAGATGCCCTTGTATCTTCAAACTCATCCTGCTTACCACCCTTGTTCCTAGTTAAATGACTTTGAAACTTAACATTCTTACGAGTCAACGCATAACCGTCTGCCAGAGCTGCTGCTCTTTGCACATCTGTAACCTCTCTCTCTTCCAAGTATAACTGAATGTCTCGTGGGAGGGCTCTCTTAAATTGCTCTAAAATGATCAACTCAATCAACTCTTCATAAGAGCTTACCCCACTACTCTTATCCGTCTTCCAAACATCTTACAAAGACGGTACATGAATTCATTATATGACTGTGACTCTAGTTTTCTCTCATTTCTAAATTTCACTCTGTAGTGTTCCGAAATCAACTCATAGACCTTCAAAATAACCTCTTTAACCTCTTCATAATTTAAAAAAAAATTTCAGCCGATAAAAAAAAAAGACTGACCTAGCTGCACCTTTAAACACAGTCTAAATCACTGCCACCCAGGATATTTCAGGCCACTTGAATGACTTAGCTACCTTCTCAAACTGCCGGAAAAGTTCTTCTGGGTCATCTTCGTCAAACTGAGGTACTAGTCACAAATGTTTAGTGATGTGAAACACTGACTGATCACAGTCCTGAATACTGTCATTGTTGCTAGGCCTTGCTACTGCTACTCTACCTTTCACCTCAAGGGTTTTTTGCTTTCCCTCCTCCATGGCTAACTCATGTGCTCTCTTTTCCTAATATAACCTTAACTCATGTTTTATGCTTTTTCTTCTCTATGGCGAACTAATTTGCTCTCATGGCTAACTCATTTTCTTTCATGGCTAACCCATGTTGCATCATCAGCTTTCGCAATTCTAAACTATTCCTAATGTCCACACTAGTTCCAGTATCAAATACACGTAACCAAAGGGCGTCCTCTGAAATAATTTCTTCCCGCACCAGCTCTGTAAGTACAGCATTTTGTATTGCTGACTTACGCTGACCCTTATGGACGATAATTCCATAATGGCTAGCACTGTTAATCCAGTCTATTTTATGTAACTGATCGGGGCAAGGAACCTCTAGTGAGGGATCATTAACGAGTCTTTCCAGGGAAAACATGATGACGGACCAAATCAAATGACACGTCACTAGGTTACACACAAAAAATCACGGTAGGAAAACAACAGAACATTTGATTAATATCAGTCACAACACATTACACAGCAATGTCATATAATGATGGTGTTTGTTTCCAACCTGTAACTTGACACATTATCCTTAGACTCCCTGGTCAAGCCTCCATTAATTATTTTACGACCCTTGGGTAGATCGTTATATAAACACAAATCACTTAAGACTTTCAACTATATCAGTATTATTATTATATTCATAAACCCAGGTTCTCCCAACAAAGGTCAAGTTAACAGGTCAAAACCGCAACAAGTCAATAAAAATATAAACATTATTTAAATTATTCCCACCATCACATATGTAGATAAAATAAAATAAATAACAATAATAATTCGACAAGATGTTTGGAAGTGATGAGTAAGAACTGAAGGTCCAACTAGATCACACAAAATCAATATCAAGCAAAACGAATCTCAAAAGTCAAATGCCAATTCCCAAAACACCAGAGAGAGAGTATACTACTTACCTTAAGACAGCTGTGCCTAGACTGACTAGATTGTACCGGTAGGTCACCGACGTCACCTCTCTACCGCCAAATACACCTTTTCACAGAGCCGTTGAGACATTGTTGCATAACTATTTGACAAATTCCATAACCGAATGAACAGACAGAACACATATCGAATGACAATCTAAAATAACTGTCGGTGGTATGTCATTCTCCAATTGTTACATTCTCAAAGTATATGTAGATTGTCGGTTTATTGTTCACGTCTGTCAACTTCTAACTTATGTCAATCATCTCCGTTAGCATGAACGAACAGTTATTTTACATTGTCATTCGATATGTGTTCTGTCTGTCATTTGGTTATGAAATTTGTCAAATAGTTATGTAACAATGTCTCAACGGATATGTGAAAAGGTGTACTGACGTACTATATCCTGATTGGCCAAAACGTAAACTTTAACTAAATTACCTATTGACATTAGTTCCAGTTATCTTACCTATATACAGACCTAATAAAATAAAAACAATACAATAAAACACAATACAATGTAATAAATAAAGTTAATACTTATATAAGGGCTTAGTTGGTGTGGGTGAGTAGTGAGCGAAGCTGCTCGAGACACCCACACACCATCCGAAACAACGAATTTTATACAAAGAACAGAAACTAATGGCGGACACTCGTAACACTGGAGCTGTGTAAGTGTGTCTCTCTGTTGCAGCGCTCCACCACAGACTTTTCGTTTGGGGTTTACTCCCGTAGCCTTGTACCTATCAGGGTTATTCTGCAAGGCAGCGGGTTTGTTGTTGGTAGGCGCCAGGACGTGTCCACATGCCAGTGGCCTGTGACCCGTCCCTCTGAGGCCCACTGCTGCCTGGAGATTCCCTGCTGGTCTAGACGAGGCACCCAGTTACCTTGTGTTACCACGAGGAGGTACAGCAGCAGTCTTGACGGTGAAGACACTCTGTACTGGCAAGGGAGGACTTATACAAGTCGCATCCCTGTTCGCTATGAGGGCTAGCCAACGGCGGTAGCTAAAAGCAAAAGAGAGCTAGCAGTGCTCGCACCTTAACACTCATATAATGATGCCACACTAGACGCATTACACCACCTGGTACACACACACACACACACACACACACACACACACACACTATAAAATTCTATAAACAAGTTGAAAGGGCAGAGAGGTCCAGCCATCACCGTTATGTACGTCAAACAATAGAACAAAGGCATAACTCGGCTGCTGTGAGGACCAGAGCACCACAGAACCACTACTGGGATCATCTGACGGAGTGTTAAACTTAGATGTTCACGAAGATATGAAAAAATATTCCTTGCCGTATCGTTTGGCTGTAGGTCGTCACATGTCACTGGGAACTATGAAGACCTTCACTTTGTCTTGAAAAACATGGCGCTTCAATTAAGAATAAGAGTAATGCAGCGATAAACTTTCTTTTTCATTTGATCTGAAGGAAAATTATTTCTATGTTTATATAAATCTGTCCACTCTACGTATGTGTAAAAATATGACCTATTTAGACTTATGTATACGTGTGTGTGTGTGTGTGTGTGTGTGTGTGGATAATATTACGTCCACGTTCAGTGAAAGTTAAAATCATAATATAGTATTTATATAAGAAATGAGAACGACGAATAAAACTAGAGAGAGGAAAGAAAAATATATTAAGAAACACACAGGAAGCTAAACCTACCATCTCCCCCTTGATGACACAAGAAGACAAACAAGAACATCAACACCGGAGGACAATAATGTTGGCCAGCCTTATGAGAAGAATGATCTCACCTCAATAAACAAACTCATATATTTCTCATAGCATAAAAACAAACCATCACCCCTGTAGCCAAACACTCCATCACTAAATCTAGTCAAACAATCCATCACCCATGTAGCCAAACAACCGATCACTCCATCTAACCAAACAATCCATCACCACTGTAGCCCAACATAACATTACCCCTGTAGCCAAACATCCCGTAACTCCTGTAGCCAAACACCCCATCACCCCTGTAGCCAAACACCCCATCACCCATGTAGCCAAACACCGCATCACCCATGTAGCCAAACACCCCATCACCTATGTAGCAAAACACCCCATCACCCCTGTAGCCAAACACCCCATCACCTATGTAGCCAAACACCATCACATCATCTAGCCAAACACCTCATCACCCTTAGAAGCCAAACTCCCCATATCCCCTACATCCAAAATGACCCCATCACCCTTGTAGTCAAACGCCCCATCACCCCTGTAGTCAAACACCCCATCACTTCTAATCTCGCTAACCACCCCATCACCCTTTAGCCAAACACCCCATATCCCCAGCCAAACACTCATCACCCCCAGCCAAACACCCCATCACCCTGTAGCCAAACACCCCATCAACTCATCTAGCCAACACCCCATCACCCCTGTAGCCAAACACCCCATCACCTCATCTAGCTAAACATCCCATCACCTTAGTCAAACGCTCCATCACCACTGTAGCTAAACACCTATCACCATGTAACCAAACACCCCATCACCCCTGAAGCCAAACAACCCATCTCCTGTAACCAACACCCCATCACCCATGTAGACAAACTCCTCATCATCAATTGATGTAGGAACACCCCATCACCCTCTAGAAGTCAAACACCCTATCACCCCATGTAGCTAACACCCCATCACCACTGTAGCCAAACACCCCATCACCCTATGTAGATAAACACACCATCACCCCTGTAGCTAAACACTCTATCACCCTATAGATAAACACCCCATCACCCCTATAGCCAAAAACACCCTATCACCCTATGTAGATAAACACCCCAACACCCCAGTAGCCAAACAACCATCACCCCTGTAGGCTAAACACCCCATCACCCCTGTAACCAAACACCCTAACACCCATGTAGCCAAACACCTATCACCCTTGTAGCCAAACTCCCCATATCCCATATCCAAACACCCCATCACCCTTTGTAGTCAAACGTCCCATCACCCCTGTTGTCAAACACCCCATCACTTAATCTAGCCAACCACCTCATCACCCTTTAACAAACACCATATCCCTGTAGCCAAACACCCATCACCCTGTAGCCAAACACCCCATCAACTCATTCAGCCAAACACCCATCACCCCCAGCCAAACACCATCACCTCATCTAGCCAAACATCCCCATCACCTTTTGTAGCTCAAACGCTCCCCACTACCACTTCTGTGAAGCTAAACACCCCATCACTATGTAACCAAACACCCCATCACCCTGAAGCCAAAACAACCCATCTCCTGTAACCAAAACACCCCAACAACGGCGAGACAAACTCCTCATCACCCGATGTAGAACACCCATCACCCTTGTAGGTCAAACACCCCATCACCCTATGTAGCTAACACTCATCACCACTGTAGCCAAACACCCTATCATCTTAAGATAAATATCACCTGGGGTTTCCCCCCCATCACCCGGCCAGCTCAGGTGCTCACGTCTACCCTCTGCAGTGAAACCAGCAACACTCAAAACCCATCACTTCTGTAGCCAAGCACCTTCACCCCTGTAAACTAAACACCTTATCACCCTATGTAGATAAACACGCCATCACCTCAGTAACCTGAACACCTGTCATCCTATGGAGATAAACACCCTATTACCTCTCTAGCTAAACTTCCCATCACCCCATATATGTAAACACCCCATCACCCCTGTAGCCAAACACCCCATAACCCCTATAGCCCCATCACCTCATCTAGCCAAACACCCCATCACCCCTGTAGCCAAACAGCCGATCACCCTATATAGATAAACACCCATCACCCCAGTAGCCAACACCCATCACCACTGTAGCCAAACACCCTATTACCCCTGTGACCAAACATCCTGTATCACCTCTTAGCCAAACACCCCATCACCCTGTAGGCCAAACAACCCATCACCTGTTTAGCCAAACACCCCATCACCCTCTGTAGCCACAAACACTCCTTCATCCCCGTAGCCAAACACCTCCTTACCCCCTGCAGAACTGCCAACCCATCACCTCATCTACCAATACACCTCATCACCCATTCTAGCTAAACACCGCAATACTCCCAGCCAAACACCCCATCACTTCTTCTAGCTAAACATCCCATCACCCCCTGTAGCCACCACCCTTCATCCTGTAGCCAACACCTCATCACCCTGCAACCAAACACCATCACCCACCTGTACCAACCCCCAAGCCCCTCGAGACCCTCCTACTGGAGGGGGAACCAGCCATTGTTGCTATCACCTACGGAGTTTTCCTGCCAGCCAACTCAAGTACCTCCACATGTCTACCCTCTGTGGTGGAAACCAAAGTATTCTCAAAATCGAGTGACAGGAGCACCTCCCACCATATATCTGGGAATCACCTCAACTGTCATCCTAATTTGCTGGTTGTAGTACTGTGAGTACGTTACCCCCCACTCATTATAATGTTCTTAGATCTTCCTTTTCACACCCTCAGTGACCCTGAGTTTTACTGTTCCTTAATCAGTATCAATGTCCCCACAATAATTATGCTAGTGTCATTCCCTTTAGATGTGCTAGATCGTATGTATTACACCATTTACCCATGGTGTCGACACACACTCTACACGATCCTGGTGTATTTCTACAAAACTCATTGGCTACACCAACCCAAACTGTAACTATTACTTTCCTGACTCCCTGAGTTTAGTTCTAGTCTCCTACCACCTCATCTTCCTTGATTAGCCATAACATCAGCAGTATCCTCCTTCATCTAGATACCTTTTAGATCAGTGCTTATTTTCTGTTGCCCACAAATTTGATGTTCTGTGAGACCAAACTCACTAACGATATTGACCATTTGTATAACATCTTAATTATAATAGACACTGCATCACACGTCACGACACAGTGGTGGTGTCGCCCCTATATGTTGATATCACAAGTATAACACTTGTAAGAGATGACGAAAGGTTCAGGAGGAGTACATGGAGAGTGTTTTCATTGGAATTACGTAACGACACACGAAATATCCTAGTAGGAATAATCTACAGAAGATCTCACACTAATGTAAGGAATTTTCTTGATAAATTTTCGGAGCTTATCTCTCATCATAAGTTCCAAGAGGAAAGACTGCTACATTACAGGAGATTTCAACTTTGGGATCTATTAAAAATCAGAAACCGACACCTCAGTATTAGACCTTCTAAGTACCTGTCATTCTTCAACACTATAAATCAAACCCACTAGAGTAACTGCTCACCTCTGCCACTGTGATAGGTCAGTATCTGGACTAGCAACACTTAACAACCTCGCAAGTGGAATTATTTATAACAATATCTCAGATCACTTCCCCAGTTTTTGCCATGAATGTTTCACAAGACCTGAGGCCTAGTAAAGTCTCAATTCAATACAGAGACTACTGCCGACAACATGCTCCTTTTGAAAAACAACCTAATGAATGCTAATCTGGGATCTTGTCTATGCTCTCCAACAAACTCCTAACGAACAGCTGTAACTTCTCTTACATTCAATGCCTGCTTTGATAAATGCTTCGCTCAAGAATAAGTCATGCGAAAACTGTAACCATTTCCAAAACCCTATATCATAGTTTAAAATTAGATAATTTATAAAGCGAAAAACAAACTCCAAAGGAAATTTGCAAAAGACTCCATAATCTCGGTAATGCTTACCGAAGTATCAGGAAATAGAGTAACTCAAGCAGTTAGAAATGCCAGTCGTAACTATTATACAAATAAGCCCAGTTAGCATCAGGCGACAGTAAGAAAACCTGAATGTCATAAATTTATTCAGAACAGGAACACTCAGCCTTCGGGTCTCAACTAGCTTTTATGATAAACGATTCAGTTATAACGACCTCTCCTGATTGCCACAACCACTTCAATGAATATTTTATTAATGTTGGCAAAAATCTTGCAGAGAGCATCCCCGATCACCATGAGGAATTTTAGAGCCTACCTGCAAAACAACAGACAGCAAAAATCAACTATTCTTATCCCCCGTCACAGCAGATGAATTATCAACATCATTAAATGTCCAAATATTTACAGCAGGCGAAGACAAACATACCAATGAGCATCATTAAGAAAGTGGCCCAATTTATTACCACTCAAGGTTCTTCTCATTTGTAACCTCCTTTCACTAGTAGGTTTTTCCTGATAAACTGAAAATTGCTTCAGTCCACCCGGCATATAAAAAATCTGGGGCAAAGGTCTCTTCAAGAATTACTGCCCTATATCAGTCCTCCTAGCCTTGAGTAAGATACCGAAAGCTAGTATGTAATAGACTAAATTCCTTCTGCAATGCCAATAACATCTTTACAGACTCCCAGTTTGGATTTAGAGCTAGAAGGTCGACTGGAGAGTGCCTCTGCTATCCCTACTAATGACATCTTAAATTCCTTTGATGACAGTCGTTCACAGTCGGTATATGCTGACCTCTCTAAAGTTTTCGATACTGTCGACCATACCATCCTCCTCAAAGCTTGAATATTACGGTTAGGGGTCCCTGTCCAACAGAATGCAGTATGTCTGCTATAATAACCACCAATCTGACTCCCCTCGCCATCTTGTATGGAGTTCCCCAAGGTTCCATTCTCGTCCAGTACTGTTTATTGTACATAAATGACATAGTCCACGCCAGCTCACCATAACATACAACTTATTTGCAGATGATAGTAATCTCTATGTCGCAACTCAGACCCATTCCGATGAGAACTATGAACACCGAATTAATCCAAAAGTCGGGAACTGGATAATACGTAATAAACTTTGGCCTAAACCTGAGAAAACCCACTACACGATCTTTCACACAGAATAGATGAAAACTACATCCAGACTTGGACCCCCTGTACCTTGGTAATACAGTCCTCAAACGCGAACAAAATATACAGTTCTCGGAAAGATTAAGGATGAGAAACTAAACTGGAGAAACCGCTACACAAGCCATTCACAGTAAGTCAATAAACAGTGCGGTTTCATGTATCACACTCAACAGTTACCTACTCTCACGATAATGAAAGAAATTTATCATGATCTTGTTTGCCAACACCTGATACACTGTCACACCATGGGGGCTCTGTTTTTTCAAAACACAACTTGCTACGCATAAAGAGAGTTGTATGGACAATGACCTAATTGAAAAACATTATCACACAAACGAAAAAAATTTGCTATATTGAAATTTTAAATTCGAGGATATTAACACTTACTGCTGTGCCCCTCTATTCTACAAATCTATGAATCACTTGCTTGACAATAATTATTTCCAGTTCCGGGAATAATCAGAGATACAAACTTAAGTTAACTCAGAGCTACTAAGACCAATTCCCACATGGCTACTCTCAGTCTCCAGACTCCTCCAAAATATCATGGTGTGAAGGTGTGGAACAACTTTACCTACACATCTGAGCAAAGACTACGCTCCTTCCTTTAAAATCATCATCTCTTGAAAAAATATCTATTGTCGAAGTATTACTTTTTGTAACACTTACTATATTTTACAGTACTCTGGGCTTTTTATTAAATTATCAAAACCGTTTTATCGGAAATTATCATGTAAATAAATAAGTAATTACCTTTGCAATAAACATAATTGCCAACTAGACATAATCCTGACAGCTCTGTCTTCCTGTTCAACCTTATTACTGTACAACCTGGTAGTAGTGCTCCCCCATTATACTTATGTTTTTCAATTCCACTGTAATTTATATGTATATGTGTATGTGTATGTATGTGTGTGTATATGTATATATATGTAAATATGTATGTATATATATGTATATATATGTGTATATGTATGTATAAATAAATAAATACAAATAAAAAATAATAAATATTAAAATAAATAATATTGAAGTGATAACCGTGGTAACATTATGTGATGTTCTTATTACCACCATGCTATTCAATTCAAATAACCCTTTAAACCAAACACCCTATCACCCTAGGTAGATACACACCCCATCACCCCTGTAACCAAATACCCCATCACCCTAAGTAGATAAACACCCCATCACCCCTGTAGCCAAACACCCTCTCATCCCAGTAACTAAACACCCTATCACCCTAAGCAGATAAACATCCCATCACCCCTGTAACCAATCACCCTCACCCTATGTAGATAAACACCCTATCACCCCTGTAACCAAACACCCTATCACCCTATGTAGATAAACACCCTATCACCCCTGTAACCAAACACCCTATCACCCTATGTAGATAAACACCGTATCACCCCTGTAGCCAAACACCCCTTCACCCCTGTAACCAAACACCCTATTACCCAATGTAGATAAACACACCATCTCCCCTGTAACCAAACACCCTATCACCCTATGTAAATAAACACCCCATCACACCTGTAACCAAACGCCCTATCACCCTATGTAGATAAACACCCCATCACCACTGCAGTAAAACATCCCATTACGCCATGTAGCCATACACTCCATCACCCCATCTAGCCAAACATCTCATCACCCCTGTAGCCCACACCCCATCTTCCTACCAGACAATTATATAAAGAGGTGAAGGTGATAAGACTACTTCAAAAACCGAGGTCGATAGCTTTGTTGATGATTAAATTGTGGTCGACTAGATTAAATGCCTTAGTGAAGTCAATGAAGGCGACATCTACAAACGTTTTTCGTTTCTCCAGATGGCGGTATATGTAGTCGAGAAAGCTGACAGGATTGACTGAATAGTCTCCAAAACTGGGCCACCAACAACCACGTCACCATCAACCATACCAAGACCATGGTTATGCACATCAACCTCTCCTCCGACGTTGTCCCACCCGCTTCCATTAATTTAGGTCCCAACACTCCAGGTTGTAGATTCCACTAAGCTCCTCGGCGTCACCATTGACATCAAACTAAATTGGAAACCACACGTCAGTGAAGTTGTCAAATCCTCCAGTTTCCGTCTCCACCTCCTCCGCCGACTCAAGTCCCTCGGAGTTCCTGGACCCGAGCTCCTCAATGTTTACTCAACATTCATACTTCCCAAGTTCACCTATGCTTCACCTACCTGGTCTTCCTCCCTAAATGCCACACAACGTAAACACCTTGAAAAAGTGCAAAAGAGGGCATGCAAGATTATTCTTCCCCTTTTCTACTCCACAGATCAAGAAGCGCTCAACACACTGACCCTCTTGGCTCTCACTGACCATCACCACAACGTCATCTGCAAGTTTGGTGAGAAGCTTCTGCACCATCCTTTACACCGGCTCCTACTACCACCTGAGATCCCTCGCCCGAGAATTGCTTTCAGACACCACAATCGCATCCAGCCCATACGAGCACGAACTGATCGCTATAAGAACAGCCCAGTCCTAACCATTGTAAAAATTATCAATAACTTGTAATCAACCAGTGAATTCACTCCCAGTCAATCATACTTTTTGCACTGTCACTATGTTGAAATGCCCTGTAATTTGAGCTTCTCCCCACCTAGTTATTATATATCATATTTGTATCACTTATGTTACTTGTATATTATTTGTAAATCAAGAGACCCATTCCCCAATTATACAACTGTATATTTTCAGCCTTCCGGCTGCCATGCTCTTTCAATAAATTATTAATTATTATTATTATTATTATTATTATTATTATTATTATTATTATTATTATTATTATTATTAAAGTTGTGACAAAGGACATCGATATTGTGTGTCTGCAGAAGTGTCACACTTAATGGTAAGCCCAATTATGTGTATCATGATCCTAGTTCTGCTCACACATGTTTGATGTATATTTAACAAGTCACCACCGCATGTACCTCTTGAATCCAAAAAGACTACCAACTTTCAGTACCATGGGATCACTATCCACTTGGGTAATTCCACATTCAACGTGTTAAACGCCTACGCTCCCTCAGATCAGCTTCAATACACATATCTCCCTGACTTTATACACATTGAACCCACTGTCCTAATTGGTGAACTGAATACTACAAACAAGAAATAAGGTGACTCCACCACTAAACAACCAATGGTAGGAGACTTATCTCACTTCTCAACGCATAAGAAGATGCTCTAATTATAGGTAATAATGAACAAACACACATCTATGTCTGATCACAACCCAATCCACGAACATGAAAGCCATTTCATAGACTTCATCCATGACTGGTAACAGGATTATAAGCTAGACAACTACCAAAGTCTCCATGATGATCTGTGGATGAGACTTATACATTCTTCACCAACAATGCCTCCAGCCAAAAAAAATGGAGAAAACGTTGTCAGCATCATGGGAACTGGCAACAGCAGTTAACTATAATGAACCCAAACTGAAAAAAAAAAAAAAACTCCCAGGGGCCAGAGTCGGTAGGGTGGAGTGAGGGCTACAGACAAATTAAAATACCTCAAAATGCTACAATTGCTTATCAGGCTACCTTGCTGCCGCCGAGAACGTGTAAACGAACAGACAAAATGCACCAAAACATGTCCTTGACCTGAACAAGCCGCTTCCCTCAGAAAAGCCTGGAAGATATAAACACAATCGTAAGTAAAAACAGTAGACACGTCTCCTCAAACCCGCTGCAAAAATCAAGATGAGCTAATAACAAGTGGGCTCATGTCTCTGCTTCGTGACGCATGTTGCCAACTAGGGCTCAGGGAGCTCCTTGATGCAGAAGTCTGAAGTAATCATTAACTTTATGAAGGGCAAACCTTTGATGAGTTTGATATTCCATATACTGAGTGGGGTGTGCCGCCCTCTCATAGAGGTAGGTTTACTGCCTATGGAGGACAGAGTCACCCTATTAGTGAACTAATAAACGTGTGCAGGGTAATGCATTATTTTCATTATACAATACGATTTCACCGAGCCTTGCCCATCATGGACCAACAGTATTGTTGTACCAAACCGAAACCTCTGGTCTTTTCGTCTCATATCCTGCCAACTTCTGCCCATCTCTTGACCATTGAGGAGGATAGTTCTTGCTTGAATTCTTTATAGAATCAGAACACATGTCTCTAGCAAGTGGCTTGCCCATGGTAATGGTGTACATAATTCATCACCATATTCCCTAACTGTGCATGGGGATGAAAGACACGAATACATCGCATTTCTTGACCTAAAAGCTGCATTTAATGTTGTAATAGGCAACATATTTTACGAACTGGCCAAAATGAATATAGGGTCGTCTATTTGCACTGCATAGTGGTTTACCTAACCAACTAGAGGCTGCTACTGTTTCATAGTTTAAAAGAGTGAAGTTAAGATATACTGACAGCACCCCTCAAGGTGGAGTACTTAGTCCTAATTTGTTCCAATGTTCTTATGAATGCATTATTAAGGTCAATACCAAAAAGACAACCCCAATTACTCTCAATCAGCTATGATGATGGTATTCCTATAAATACTAAAACTCATGTCGTGAAATGCAAACCACCCTGAACCATGTATACTGTATAGTCTGTGAGAATCTCCACTGAGAAAACTAAGGTGTTCAACAAACAAGCTGGTAACCTGTGCCCGAGCCGCCAAGTTCAGGATGAGTAACAACACTATTGACTATGTCTCTTCTTTTAAATATCTTGGTGTCTCCGTTCTTGAACATTGCCTGCCATACAACAGCTAACCCGCCAATGTATTGACAGACTGAAACCTCTTAGAGTGTAGCAGGATACAGCCCATTGTGGTACTAATATTAGAACTATTTTAAACAATAACCTGGGCTATATAAGATCTCTGACAGATTACCATGCACCCAGCCCTGGTCCTTCGTGACAGGAAGGCATTGACAAATGAAAAAATTCAAAATAAAACCCTCAGAATTATCCTTGGGCCTTCGCAAGCCTAAAATTACTTAATACAAGGAAACAACTAGGTACACCCAGTGTTAAAGATAGAATAATTTTAATTACCTCGCCTTGGCTAGCTAGAACTTTGCTTGGTGATCCTGATAACATTGTTTCGCCAAAATTACCTCGTCGCAAACCCTTGGGACTGGCGAATCTAAATGAACCCAAACTACAGCTAAACACATGAAGAGGTTTGGACTAGACCATCTGTACAAAGTTGAGACACAACAGCACTTCCTACCACCCTGGCGGACAATTCCCTTCGGTATTACAATACCGACATGTCCGCCTAAAAGATTAATTATACAAAGTATTTATCTCCAACACAATACCAAAGTGAGAGCTTTTGGACACATACACACTCTACAGACTGATGATAATATCACACAGACCATCAACACTAATGGATCTCTTAACACCGCCTGTGGGAGGGCTGGAAGTGCTATCGTTGCGACTCAACCTAACGGAAATACAATTGAAAAAAGAGTTAGAATTAACATCTGGGCACCCACTCTACAAACTGAATTAGTTGCCAAACTCACAGCTCTTAAATTCATTGAAACCACTGTCATTGACAGTCTCTCATCACTGATTCTCTATCCTCACTTCTTGCCCTTGACACCTTGAACTTAAGCTGTCAAAGCGTTTGTCTCTGAAGCCAGACACAAATATGCGTACCTTGTTGACCGGGATGTCAAGGTCAAACTGTTGTGGATCCCCTCTCACATAGGTATCAAAGAACATGACGGAGTTGATGCCCTCGCCAAACTCGCGTCTAACAAAGCCATTAATGAATACAATCTGGGACTGTCAAAAAGAATTCTTAAAACTATAATTAGGAATGAACCTATTGGTAAATTCGACGCAAGAAGACAAGTGCAAACAGGTGCTAGTCACTCTGGCAGTATTTCCATCGAGCAGATGTGAACAAGACTAAATGTAATGTGTGTGGCCAGATATGGCCACACACTCGAACAATACGTCCTCTATTATGTGAAGATGGAACCTTTTAGGGAGAGGTTCAAGCACACTGTGTGTGAAATGGCATAACACTTTATCAGTAATGACAAGATATCTGACATATTAAGATTGTATCCACTCTTTTGAATTAGTAGCTATATCAGTTCCCATGTATAGAACCAAACACACAATGTATTGAATACCTCGCACGCAAATGGGAATACCAAAGTGTTCGGCCAGACATACTGCCCCACACTCCACTACTCACGCAGTTGCGAATAAGTTACACCCTTTGTACAGAACTAAGCAAAGAATATATATGAACTACTCTGTAACATTCAATACCATAATATCCTGACCACGGGGGTTAGTTATACGGATCCTTTGTGAACTCTAGTCGGTAATCCTTATGCGTTACCTCTCACAGGATGAGTATGAGGTGTACAATAAACTAGCCTCTGCAGATGGCAAAATTAAAAAAAAAACTAACTATGTAGCCAAACGCCCCATCACCCCTGTAACCAAACACCTATCATCCTAGGTAGCCAAATCCCCATCACCCATGTAACGAAACACGCCATCCACCCTGTAGCTAAACACCCCATCACCCCTGTAGCCAAACAACCATCACCCCAGTAACCAAACACTCTATTACCCTTGTAGCTAAACACCCCATCACTTCATCTAGCCAAACAACCATCACCCCAGTAGCCAAACACCCCATCACCCCTGTAGCCAAACACCCTATCACCCAATCTAGCCAAACACCCCATCACCCCATCTAACCAAAAAAACCATCACTCTGTAGCCAAACGCCCCATCACCGTGTGTAAACACCAAATCACCCCTTTGCTTTACCCCATCACACCCCGTAATAAACACCTCTCATCACCCCTGTAGCCAAACACCCATCACCCGTATTGACACCCATCACCCTAGCAGCCAAACACCCCATCACCCCATCTAGCTAAACACTCTATTATTCCATCAAACCAAACACCTCATCACCCCTAGCCAAACATCCCATTATTCCTTCTAGCCAAACACCACAACACCCCATCTCGCCAAACACCCCATCATCCCATCAAACCAAACACCCTATCATCCCTCGCCAAACACCCCGGTATTTCATCTAGCCAAACACCCCCTAACCCCATCTAGCCAAAAAACCCATCACCCCATCTAGCCAAACACCCCATCACCCCATCCAGCCAAACACCCTATTATTCCATGAAACCAAACACCCCATCAAGCGAAACATACCAGAATCACATCTAGCCAAACACTCCATCACCCCATCTAGCCAAACACCCATCAACCCTCCCTAAATAACAAATTATTATCATATATTTATCTATGATAAAGACAGTCTGTAAACTTTAAAATGGAGGCCTATGGTCGCCAGCCCTCAGACGTCGGGAAAGAACTTTGATTGTTTCCTGTAGAACAAGGCCTATTGTTTCTTACTATCTCTTATTCTTTGTGTCCCCTTGATTATCGTCATCTTTTGTTTTTGCTTCTTCTTTGTAGTTTCTCCTTTTCAGTGTCTCTTCTGGGAGTTTTTTTCTTTAATGTAAATCTTCCTTGTTGTCACTCTTGTTGTCTCCTTTGCCTTATTCTCCCCGTTTCTCTGTCTTTCCTCCTTTTTGTCTCCTCTATTTATTGTTCCATACATGAATCCGTCCTGATCTAATAAAAGAAAATCCCAGATAAAGCATTGGATAGAGCAGAATAAACTTCTTTTATTTCATAAATACAAGAAAACAAAAGTTCAAATATTGAGTTCAGATACAGGTATTACCCAGCGCACCAACACTATAGCCCTCAAGAGTGGTTTAAATAATTTATATTTACAAGTGTAGTCAGAATATATCTTTACATCACACACACACACACACACACACACACACACACACACACTAAAAAATTGTTTTTCGTTTTCGTGTTGAAGGCAGTGCATGACCAACTGTTAGAAAGTGCCCTCGTCCTAAACACATCGAGGAGAAAACACTGCAGAACTGAGGTAAAAATATTTCTGTGAGCTGTAAAGAATGTTCCTGGGTGTTGGTGGAGGCTGGCAGTGGGTCAGGTGAGGGCGTGACCACTGGCAGCGCATCTTTGTGAGGGCGGGGTAGACCGACACTCACTCACACACTGGGCGGACCGCCGGGTCATTCATCTACTGTGGGAGGGCCGGAAAGTGCTTCGTCTACTTTGGGTGTGGCAGGTGGTGCTTTATACTCTGCGGGTGTGGCAGGTGGTGCTTTATACTCTGCGGGTGTGGCAGGTGGTGCTTCCAGATAGCGCTTCATCTGTTCTGGGCTGGTCAAATAGCACTTTATCTTTTTTGGGGACTGGTAAGCTTATATTTTTAAATACTATCGATGTGTCAGCGGACGCCTTATGTGCTTTGGGTAGGCAAAATGGTGCTTTGCCAGTTGACGACTAAATTTCTTAAACCATAAATCGAATACATTTCATTTATAACTTGAAACTCAAACTCAAATAAAGTTCGAAGGTGATGTATCAAATTGTTTGACAGATATTTCATATGTGTGAGCCAAACTACGACATATACAGTACACTAAGCTCACACACACACACACACACACACACACACGTTTACACACAAATGACACAATCTCAAAAAAAGTATATTTTTGGATGGTCCGAAGAATTTCAAAATGAACACTTTGACTTTTGTCTCTGTAAGGCTGTCAAAATCCCTCTGCCGTTTTGTCATATTGTCTCACACAGCTCATAAAGATACGTTTTGGAGCGTGTGTACATGACCATCGTTTTCCTAGCATTAGACACTTACACCTCCAATGCATGGAATGAAAAAAGTGCTTCTCATTATCCGCTAATCAGTAATTAACTATACTTTGTACACTGTAAAAATAGAAACACTAAAGATTTGTTCCCTTTATTTGACTCCCAAATATCTTACGTATTTCGTTCTAAATCTAGAGCTTAGAGAAATCCCCTTTGTAGTCACGTGAGATAAAACATTAGTCCGCTTTAAAAATAAAAATATATAAAAAAAATGTTCATGGTAACTCTACAATTACGCGATATAGAATTACATGAATGATTTTGTTTTCAGAAATACAGTACACTAAAATCAGGCACACCGATAAAAGAGTATTTCCTATATACTGAAGCTTCAAACAGTCTTAATATTTATACCTCGGGGTGAAAGAACCCTGAACAGTCTACCTGGAGGCCCTGAGGCTAGATGTGTAAAGAGAATATATCTATACTTTATAAATATCTAATATACTATAGGACTAGCCGTGCGTGTATCTGTTCTGGGCAGCCGAAACGGCACAATCGTTTTTTATCGAACTTGGTGGAAAAATCGCAAAAAAATCGTAGAGTGAAAAAACCTGGTCCCATGTCGATGGTTTCTTTAGAAAGGCATTAATTAACAATTTTATTTACGCTGGCAAAAGATGTCGCTGTACACTGTCTGCCGGGCGGACGATTGCAGTTATCGTACGGCTCCCTCCTCCTCCCCCCACTTTTTCTCTTAGCCTACTTTTTTTAATGTTGTTTGGATTAGTAAAGGATGGAAGATGAGTAAATAGAAGAAAAAAAAAGAGGAAACAGAAAATAGTTAGAGATAACAGGTGGGGGGGGGAGGGAGTTGAGTTTCATCATGCGTCTGGATGCGCAGTTTCAACGTTACCAGAGCATGGGAAAGGAGACGAGATAAAACGATAATAACAGGAATGCATGGCGAAGATAGAAAGGGAGAAGAGAAGGAGAAGAAACATTATTATCCTCAAGAGGCAAGGGAGGAATGGAGATAGGAGCGAGAGATAGTGAGAGGTGGAGGTATGAATGGAGGGATGTGTCTTTTAAGGTTCCGAGAACACCATATTAAAATCACCTATTTAATAAGGAAGAAAAAGTGCTAAATATGATGAGTAGTGTAATGGAGAGATATAGAAATTTATAAATAAAGATAGAGATAGTACGGATAAAAATGGAAATAGAGAGAAGCGGACAAACAAAAGACATAATACAGACAGATTCAAGGACACACAGAAAGACAGACAGATAGACAGACTTATGAAAGACAAAGACAACAGACACATACATACAGACAGACAGACATGACTAAACAGGGTGAAACCAGACAGTGAAACAGACAGGTGGTTGACAAAAATAGACAGATTCATGCATGCACAAATAGACAATATGGCAACTAACATGACAGACAGACAGACAGACAGCTGACTGACTGGTTCACATTAGACAAACAGGCAGACACACGCCAACAACGGATAACACAGACAGATTTGACGACACAAAGAGTACAGACGGGCTTACATTCAAACACCACGCAGACGAACAGACAGTTGGGATGACAATAGACAGGACGGATAGACTCGAGACAGATTGGAACACATTTATAAACAAGAATAACACCAAATTGACCATAGCTGCGTCAGTGAGGGTAGCTGGTCTTACATCCACCAGCGTAAATAATAAGACGCGTTGAAAACTAACTCCCTTGCGCGGAAAAAAACCATCCATGGTCCGTCACTCATGTGAGATGGGCCTAAAACTGACTAACGTAGATGATGACTATGATGACATAACACAGGTGATGACTTAAGCAGATGGTGACTAATCTAACCAGAATCAAGGTCACTTCTCTTCATAATATAATTTATCTCGGAATGATCATCAGTGATTCATAATAATTTTTTTTTATGATTTTAACCTCTCCTTATGGCGAATATTTCTTTAACTTATTATTCTAACCTATATTCTATTCCTTCCTATAGTATACTTACATACTTACAGTATCCGTAAGACATTAGCTATTGGAAATGTGATTAAATGTTTTGTTATTAATCCAGTGTGAAATGTATCGGTATTGGTGGTACAATCCTAATGGTCTCTAATCCTGTTGATTAGGTGAGGTTAATCTGGGTTTATTGAGATTAAAGATTAGGTGTGGGGTTTATTCTACCTGTGTTAGTCTCAGGTACGACCCTTATTGTAACAATCACGACCATGATTATAACAACCAGGACCATGATTATAATAACCACGTCCATGATTATAACAACCACGACCATGATTATAACAACCACGACCATGATTAAAACAACCACGACCATGATTATAACAACCGACCATGATTATAACAACCACGACCATGATTATAACAACCAACCATGATTATAACAACCATGATTATAACAAACAAGACCATGATTATAACAAAGCACGACCATGATTATAACAACCACGACCATGATTATAATAACCGATGATTATAACAACCACGACCATGATTATAACAACCGACCATGATTAAAACAACCACGACCATGATTATAACAACCATTATTATAACAACCACGACCATGATTATAACAAACAACCATTATTATAACAACCACGACCATGATATAACAACCATGATTATAACACCCACGACCATGATTATAACAACACGACCATGATTATAACCACGACCATGATTATAACAACCACGACCATGATTATAACAACTATGATTATAACAACCACGACCATGATTATAACAACCACGACTATGATTATAACAACCACCATGATAATAACAACCACGACCATGATTATAATAACCACGACCATAATTAAAACAACCACGACCGATTATATACCATTATAACAACCACGACCATGATTATAACAACACGACGACCATGATTATAACCACGACCATGATTATAACAACCACGACCATGATTATAACACCACGACCTATGATTATAACAACCACGACCATGATTATAACAACCACGACCATGATTATAACAACCATGCAACGACCATGATTATAACAACCGACCATGATTATAATAACCGACCATGATTAAAACAACCACGTCCATGATTATAACAACCTGATTATAACAACCACGACCATGATTATAGTACGACCGTGATTATAGCCACGACAATGATTATAATTAGTTAAAACAACCACGACCATGATTATAACCATGATTATAACAAGCACGACCATGATTATAACAAGCACGACCATGATTATAACAACCACGACCATGATTATAACAACCACGACCATGATTATAACAACCACGACCATGATTATAACAACCACGACTATGATTATAACAACCACGACCATGATTATAATAACCTCGACCATGATTAAAACAACCACGACCATGATTATAAGAACTATGATCATAACATCCACGACCATGATTATAACAACCACAACCATGATTATAACAACCACGACTATGATTATAACAACCACGACCATGGTTATAACAACCACGACCGTGATTATAACAACCACGACCATGATTATAACAACCACGACCATGATTATAACAACCACGGCCATGATTATAATAACCTCGGTAAACTGTATTACCGCAATCGCCACCGGGCACGAAGGGCCCACAATCACTTGTCTATACTAAATAATCGGCTTTGTTCATCCCTTACGAGTCTCTGTTTGTCCGTCAATGTTCGCACAGCCTTGAGTCTACCGCCAGCAAACGTGACTGGTGTGGTGTTAAAGGTCGTATCCTCACCACCTGTCACCATATTCGACCCAGCTGTGAATTGGTACCTAACTTTGTATTCGGGGAAGTGATGACCGATATTGTAGGGCGTCGGCTGTATACGTATACACACTGCTCCGAACAAGTGAGGTGGTCTATTCGATCCACTTTGACATTTTAGTCTCTATATTATCCTCAATATAGTGACTTTAACATATATTGATCGCTTTATATATTGGCATCTTAGATATTGGCCACTGTATAGATTTTGCTCTGTATACAGTGGCCTTTGAGCATTAACATAACCCTGGCTACATTACTGACCTTTATTGCTCTATAACTCTGTATATATAACCTTCATATATTACGTTTGCATATATCACTGCATCACTGTGTATACATTGACCTCTGCATATATTACCCTCATTCGTTTTGAAACACGTCGATGGCCTCTGATTCACCAGACTCACATATAATTGAATAATATCATTAATTCTCGGTCATTTGGTTCTATAAATGTAAAGAAGACAGCCATTCCTTCAGGGTAATAGGATAATAGGGCCATTAGTCTGCCCTGAGCCCTCATAACGGCAGCCCTACGTGATAGGTGATCTCATTCTCCATCCCCCGTGCTCTCACAAAATCCCGCTCTGACATAATCCCACCAGGAGAAAATCTCGTCGAAGAAAAATCCACTTAATGAAATTCTACCGGACAAAATCCCACTCACGTAATCCCACCCGAAGAATATACTGTATTATCAAAGCAAATCCCTCTCTGATAAAATTCCACCTTCACAAAATTCCACCTGAAGAAATTCTCACTCTGATAAAATCCCAATTCGGACGAAACATCGAAAAGATAAAATTCAGCTGGGCGTATTCCCTTTACCTAGTAAGTAAACAGATAAATAATTAAATGAAATGGTAAAGATAACACCAGTTGCATTTTCTTTGTGTTGTAAATGCCTTGTTCGGTTAGGTTAGATAAAGGTAACTAAAATCAAGTTAGGTTACGTACGGTTCTGTTAAATCACATGTGCTTAAGTTAGATTTGATTAAGGAAGGTTAAAATTGGATTAGGTTACCTTAAGTTAGAACAAGTTTGATTACACTCAGGCAAGTTAGGATAAGTTGGGTGAAGTTAGCCCTGCATTAAGTTAAGTGAGTTTTTGCCTTACGACACTGTGTAATATAATAGCCATTACGGCCATACGGTAGGTGGAGGAAAGTGAATAACATCGTCATAAAAAATACCATTATTTGATCTTAAGGTGATTACGTGGTTAAGGGTAATGCCTCATGAGATGTTCATTTAGGGACTGTCTTCCCGTAAAGATCTAACAATATCTTTATTTATATTAGGATCATATATCATTTTGGAGTAATTATGGTATCTACCGACCTTAAGTCCCTCTGATGGCCAATTAGGAATATATTATTACCTCTGATGGTTATAATCGGATTATTTCAGTGTGCGAGAGAAAGTTTTATCTTCATATAGTTTGTGGTTATGTGTATATTGGTCTGTTTATCCGTTTGTTCCCTTTGACACCACCCTAACTTCACCCCTACCTTGTGATATCACCCCTACTCCATGATATCACACCAACTTCATGAGCCATCCTCACCATCCATATCACCCCACCCTCCGCCTTCACCTTATTCCTAAAGCTATTTATCTCACCCCACGCCCCACCACTCACCCTACGCCCCATTCTCACCCTACCCTACCCACTTCCAGACTTTACCCTCACCCAACCCAACCCAACCCAACCCTCTCACTCTCACCCTCATCCCACCTATACCCACCCTACCCGTTCACCCTACCCTATCCTACCCTCATTTTCACCCCTTCCATACTTCACCTTCGCCCCACCCCTCCCAATCACCACGCCATTCCCCTCATCCATACCCCAGCCAATCCTCATCCTACCTCATCCCACCCTCACCTTCACCCCTTCCACACTTCACCTTCAAGCCTTTCCCCTCACCCTCATCTCACCTAACCTTCATCCTTACCTCAACCAACTCTCAACCTACACTTCACTCTCACTTCCACACTACCCTCTCTACCTTCACAAATAAACCTTCCATATTTCACTCTTACTCCACCTAAACTTAACCCTAACCCCACCCATCCCTCTCACCCTCACCCCACCCATCCCTCTCTCCCAACCCTCTCACCCTTACCCCCTCACCCTCCCCTATATCACTCCCACCCTCACCCCACCTCTCGCCCAGCTAACTCACCGCTGCCGTGCTGGAGGGGGTAGTGTCCAACATATTGTGGGAGGTATAAATAACTCTGTGTAATACTTAAGGAATCCTGACCTAATGTTTTGCCCCGAGATGAGAGTGTACCCAGGAAGAGGAGGAGGAGGAGGAGGAGGAGGAGGAGGAGGAGGAAGAGGAAGTGGGGAGAATGAAGGAGGAGGAGGAGGAGGAGGAGGAGAGAAGAAGAGAGAGGATGGAGAAGAGAAAGAAAATATAGAGGAAGAGAGCAGAGGAGAGTGTGGAGAGAGGGATAAAGCGGACAGGAGAGGGAGAGAGGAGAGAAAAGTGAACAAGAAAGGGAGACAAAGAGAGTAAATAGAGGGGGTGGAAGAAGAGAGAGGAAAGAGAAAGAGAGGGAATAGGAGAGACAGATGAGAAGGGCGAATGAAAAAAGAAAGAATTGAGGAGAAGAAGAGAATGGGTGAGTAGACAATAAGACATTAAAAGGGAGAGAGAGGTAAATAAAAACGAAGATTGAAGACGACAAATAAGAGAAGAAAACAAAAGAGGAAAAAGGACAGAGATAAAAGAGAGAAGAAAGAAGAGGAGACAAGGCAGTAAATTTAACGAGGGTGGGGAGGAAGAGGAGAAAAAGAGTCAGATCGATAAAAAAGGAAGATAGAGAAGAAAAGAGAGGGTAAATAAGAGAATAAAAAGAAAAGGGAGAGGAAAGTGGAAGAGAAGAAAAAAAAATAACGAAGATAAATGTATAGGAAAATAAAAGAGGAAAAATTAAATCAAGACGAAAAGAGGATGAAAGAAAAGAGAGAAGAGATTTAGAGAAAGCGAGACGAAGAGAAGCACAACTGGAATATACTAAACACAATAGGATAGAGAGATACTTAGGAGAATACGGATGATGGTGGCAGAAGAGAGAGTAAGATAGGTGTTCGATAAGTCTCTCTCTCTCTCTCTCTCTAAAGATTTATTAATGCATAATTACTCTGGGACTTGACTTGACTTGACTAGTGTAAAAGAGGATTTGTGAGGACACTGGGAGACTTAGGGAAGGGGTGGTGGAGACACTGAAAGACATAGGGAGGAGATTGCTTTTTGAAACTAGAAGAGGAGAGGTAGTGAGAGAACATGGGGAGAAGGGATACGAGGAGAGACTACAGGCAGAGGGATGCTGGGGGAGACTGGAGGAGGAGGAGGAGGAGTGATAGGGGGAGGAGAGGTTCTGTAGGAGTCAAGGATAATGAGGAGAGAGAAGCTGCCTGGAGAGACTTGGAAAGCTAGAGAGGAGAAGTGCGAGGTCAAAGGAGACATCTGGTATAGGGTAGAAAGTAAGAGAAAGTGAGATGGAAAGACGGAATAGAAGGAAAAGAATATAGGCGATAGGAAGAGAGATAAAAAATGAGGGGCAGAAGAGATGGAGAAAGAACGGCGTGAAGGAAATGAAAAGGGGAGGTAAGGAAAGATGGAAGGAAATAAAAAGGTGCACGGGGAAAAGGACGAAAACTTAAAGGAAGCAGGAATAGAAGGAGAAAAAAAGGAGAGAAAATATAGGAAAAAGGAAAATAGAGGAGAGGAAACGAGGGAAGGAAGGACGGAAAATAGGGAACGAAGGAAGAAAGGGATGAAACGAAGGAAGGGAGGAAGGAAGAGAGAGCTGGAAAGAGGGAGTGATGGAGGGTTAGTTGAGTACATGTTAAGCGTGGGAGCGACTCATGAATAATGGACGGGTGTAATGTCTCTCGCTGCTTCGGAAATACATACAAATGTTTCTTTAACATGAGTTATACGTGCGGGAGACTAGTTAGGGCCACCGTAGCTTATGATAATCTGCCAATAAAGGGGGCACATGTCACTATCACTTTCCGCCACTACAGCCACCTTCAGGGGGGAAAATATATATATATATATATATATATATATATATATATATATATATATATATATATATATATATATATATATATATATATATATATATATATATATATATATATATATACATATAAACTTAGGAGAAGTTACCACTATGTCCCTCACCTTCACGTAGATACTGAGCGGGTGAGGTGGAGAATTTCCTCTCATCTGGTTAGTAGGTAGTGAACGGGTAAAAGGGAGAGGCGTCACTTTGTAGGTAGTGAAGGGAGATAGAGAGAAAGAGAAAGAGAGAGAGAAAGAGAGAGAGAGAGAGAGAGAGAGAGAGAGAGAGAGAGAGAGAGAGAGAGAGAGAGAGAGAAGTTTTCCTTTTATAGACACTGAAGGGAGAGGAAGAGAGGAATTTGCCTTACGGTTCTACTGCTACTGAGGGGGAGGTAAAGGGAGATGTTTGCCGCACATTGAGACTGAAGCGAAGTAGATGATGTTTCTCTCACACAGTGAGGAGAGGTAGACGGAGAAGTTTACCCTTTATAAGCACTGAGGGGAGGTAGAACGAGATATATCCTTCACGTAGACAGTGAGGGGAGGTAGAGGCAGGCAGAAGTTTCCCACACGTAGGCACTGAGGGGAGGGATGATGATCTAGATAGCTCTCAAAACTCGAGGGGTCTATTATGGCGAGATCCAATGAATAATAATGGAGCCCCAACTTAGTCTCCCCACTTCTGTTTTTTTCAGAAACTCGCTGATAAAGATAGTATACACTTTTATGTAGCTCCGGAAGACGCACTTAATTCAGGTCGTGTGTGTGAGGGTAATAACCCAGGGGAGTGGTGAGGGAGGATTACAAGTGAGCTGTTATCGCCTCATGGGAGAGAATATATATATATATATATGTATATATATATATGTATATATATATATATATATATATATATATATATATATATATATATATATATATATATATATATATATATATATATATATATATATATATATATGTAATATTCAGAAATTTCGGAGTAATTTCGAATGCCCCGCCATTGGCGATACTGAGCGTTCAAGGTCGTCGGAGGGAAGAGAGCGCTCCCTGCACATAGCGAGAGGTTGTGGAACTAGGCCTAAGTGATATTAAATGTAATTTGCCGAATTAATAATGATGCGATTCATGAAGTTAAGGGACTATTATTGAATTTGAAATTATTATAGATCGTTTATCAGTCTGAATAATGTTACGGGTGTCCCAAGGAGTTATTAGTTAGGCGGAAAATATGTCACGTAGGCCTAAGCTAACGCCTTGAGAGGACACGAGGCGGGCTCTCTCTCAGTCACGGGGAAGCATTCAGACAAACAAGACGTCCCTGCGCGTCCATCACAGAAATAGTCACGTGGCCTAGTCACCTGTGTTGCACTATTGCAGTATAACAAGTAAGTCTCATTCGATCTCAGACAGGGTTAGATAGGGCAGTGGTAAAGTTAACAAGAGCTAACAGTGAGTTCATTTCAGGGTTTCCGTCAGAACCCACTTGGCCGCGAGTTTGACTGCGAGAAATTGGCTGCGAGAGACTGACTGCCGTTTGAGACTGCCGTTGATGATTGAGGCTTGGCGATTGTCGCCTTCGGAACGATCAGTGTAGGCTTGTCACTGGTTAGCGGGGTAGCAAAGGATCTCTTGAGTGAACGAGTGCTCCCGACAACTAAAACGACACGGAACCAGCGTCAGCAGTGGGTGATCAGTTCTTACCACGTGGGTGCACAACACCACGTGTCCTCGGTCAGCTAGAAGTGTTATCTACTGGCCATAGACACCTGCTGGCGTTCTCTCTTCCTGCCCATGGACGCACTGGGAGTACACTGAGGCTATCTGAGTAAATTAATGGTCACACACTGAGACCATGAGTCTAGGGGATACCTAGAGGAACATTTTATCTCCCTTATTACGGGTGTATGTTGAGTTGGGTGGAGCATGGTTCACCAGTATTGGTGGACCCAGTAACATATCAATAATAGTGACTATATTTGTGTGTAGTTAATACCATTTCTCAGTTACTGATGTTATCTTGACGTGTGTGGTTTAATATTTCTTAAATAATTTTGATAGTATTGTTTTTTGAATGTTTGTGTCACTAAGTGGAACCAGAGTGATACTGTGATTTAATTCTTTTAATGCATTTAATTTTTCTTTATAATTCCGATCTCAGGTATAACCTTTGTTCCCCAGAGTAGTGGTTAAGTTAGGTTAGGAATTGTGCATCTGTTGGGGTGATATAATTTTGTTGAAAGCCCTTAAGGCCTGTTTCATGTGTGCAAGCAACATTTCTTAATACTTTAAATTTATTGTTGCCTGAGTTTCTAATAATTTCAATATCATGTATAACTTTTATTCCCCAGAGTAGTGTTTTAAGTTCAAGTTAAGAGGTGCGCATATTGGTGCACCATTATTTGATTGTGTTGTAGTGTTGGAGGGAATATAAGTGTAAATTTTACAGTGTGTCTCATTCATCCCAGTCACAGACGCTATCCTTCCACGGGTCACGGACAAGTCTATTTGTTTAGTAGATTTAAGTGTTCTTGTGATGGTTCGGGATTTCTCACTAAGGGGCGCTTCCACTGCCATTACCATCTAATAATCTTTAATAAAACCCAAGTCATGTGAGGAAAATAAAGTCCAGTAAATTCCGACCAGTTATATATATATATATATATATATATATATATATATATATATATATATATATATATATATATATATATATATATATATATATATATATATATATATATATGATTAGTGTGTGTGTGTATGTTTACATACACAAATTTACACGAATCGAATCAAACAAAACATACCTATAAACCTATTTGAAAACACGAGTGCGAGTGAGTGATAGCCACTGTGCACGGTGAGCCCCAACCATTAGGCTTTCATGATAATCTTCAATCTTTTGCGTATTTATATAGTGTTCATAAGTGACCCACCGTGAGGCCGGGTGTTTCTGATTAAAGATCACCATGAAACATGAGTGGCCACGACTCACATCCATTAACACCGAGTGTACAATCGACATGTTAGTACTAATGGCTGAAGTGGTAGCACCTTGGTCTGGCGTTGCCAGGTGTGTTAGTGTCGAATCTGGGACGAGGCTCTTATTATGTTGATATACACTGGAAATTATAGATAACCACTAGAACCAGAAACGCGATAGTTACTCCCTGAAGTTATGAATAAACATGAAAGCTCCCGAATTTGTTTATCTTTCCGTTACTCAGCAGTTACTGGCAGATAGTGAAGTATAGTGGTGTCAATAATGGTGTTGACGGGCTTACTTGTGTACACAGTCACTCGATGGTACTGGGTCACGTCCTCCTTTATACACTCACTCACTATAAACTGTACCTGCTGGTTTGAAACTCAGGCCTTCCTGATCCTGCCAGCACACACACACACACACACACACACACACACACACACACACACACACACACACACACACATACATAGACACACACACACACACACACACACACAGTACTACTACTACTACTTTGCTGTCACTCGGAATTGAGTATGACGATCATCCAGCTATGATACAATGATATGAGTTATTAGGGATGTCACCTTCATTGGTGAGTTTTGAGGTGACTAAAGAGGCCGATACGGGACCTGCAGCGTCGTCTACATTCGTTCCCCATTGGAGGGCTCCATCTACTGAGAGAGGGGCGATGGCAGCGTCTTTCTGACGTTGGCGCTTGTCTGCCTCGGTTTGTAGTCAGGCTAACTCGAAAGTATTGACACCTTCTCGTGTGGTGCTCCTCCAATCATTACGAAATTGAGTAATCGACTCCCAGGTCAGGGGTCGATTTGTCACTTTTTCAGGTTTGTCTTAATACTATCCTTATACCTTTTCAATTGCCTGCCGGCGTTATGTTTACTATTCGTTAGGTGACTGTAAAGTAGCTGCTTTGGCAGTCTACTGTCGTCCATGCGGGTAACATGGCCAGTCCAACGTAGTTGTTCATGGATAATGGTAGCCTCGATGCTCCTACAGTTGGTGTCAGCAAGAATACTGACATTTGTTCTCTTGTCTTCCTAGCGAACTCGGAGGATGGAACGTAGACTACGTTGGTGAAAGTTTTCAAGTGCGTTGAGGTGCCTCCTCTATGTGACCCATGTTTCACTGCCATATAGTAGGGTGGGCAGGACCACTGCTCAATATACGTCCAGCTTTCTGTATAATTTCAGCTCCCTACAGCTGAAGACACGATTTCGGAGCCCGCCCAACGCTTGAGATGCACATCTGATCCAATGCTGAATCTCTTCATCGATGTCTTCGGTAGTGGGCAGGTGGGAGTCGAGATACCGAAACTGGGCAACATTAGAGAGGGTAGTACCGTTAAGCTGGATGGATGGTGGAGGTATGTCTGAACCAGGGGCAGGTTGAAAGAGAATCTGAGTCTTATGTACATTCACCTCAAAGCTGAATTATACATACGCGTCTGCGTAGGTGTACAGCAACAAGGGTGAGGTCGTCTGCATACTGAAGTTCAGTAATGGAAGCTGCCAACACCTTTGTTCTTGCCTGGAGTCGTCTTATGCTGAAAAGACACCCCTTCACCTGGTACTCGATGTTCACCCCGCTGGCTAAATTGGCAGTGGCACTAGTAAGGAAGGCAGCCAAGAAGATGGAAAAGAGATTTGGTGCTAGTACAGACCCTTGTTTAACCCCTGTTTGGATGGGGAAGAACTCTGACTGGGTGCCGTTGTGCAGGACACTGCCGTTCATGCCATCGTGGACTTGTCTCACAATGGTGGGCAGCCAAAACGGCTGAGGGTCCACCAGAAGGCTTACCTATTGACCGAATCGAAGCCCTTGGTTACGTCGATGACAGTCATGTACAGGTCACGACGTTATTCTCTGCACTTTCCCTGTATCTAGCAGGCAGCAAAGATCATGTCAGTGGTGCCACGTGGTGGTCTAAAACCACATTGAGATTCTGGGAGGAAGTTTTCTGCCTGAGGAAGGAGTCTGTTTAGGAAGACTCGGGCGATATTCTTGCCAGCTATGGAGAACAGCGAGATCCCACGATAGTTGCTACTGTCTGACCGGTCTCCCTTGTTCTTATGAATATTGACAATGGAGGCGTCTTTAAGAGCTTAAAGGGATTTCCTCCTTTTCCGATATATTCTCCAGGAGAGAGTGGAGACAGCTGGAAAGCAGAGGTCCTCTTGCTTTATAAACTTTGGCTGGGATTCCATCAGGCCCTGAGGTTTTGTTGTTTTTCATCTGTTTGATGGCACTAGCTACCTCATCCAGGAATGGAGGATAGCTGAGGTGGGTCAGCTCTGGATGCTGAGGGACCTGTTGGGTAGTCAGGACATCCTCATCGGTGTTTCGGTTGAGCAATGAAGGGTAGTGCTCTTTCCAGGGCTGAAGGAGGCATTCGTCATCTTTAATTATGTGGTTACCGTCAGTTGAGCTGATCTGCATGTTTTTGTGCTTCAAATAATTTATTTTTAAGCCAGTCGTTCTTTAGATTGCGAAGTTCCACTGGGCTGCCGCTTTCTTCTTGCGGAAGGTATCAGCTTAGGTTCGAGACTGAGGGTTGTTCTACCAGTCAGTAAAAGCAGCACGTTTATTTTCATCAAACCAGTCTTGGTGTATTCTTTTGAACTGGCCAATTGTCTCTCTGCAGGTTTTTGTCATAAAAGTGTTGAGAGTATCCCATTCAGCACCAGGATTCGCCTATTTTGCTGTTGGGTTGTTTTTAAGCCCATGTTCAAGCTGCTCTCTGAAAGCATGTGCTACCGCTGGATCTTCCAGACTCTTAGTGTTAATATCTCTTCTGGAGGCTTGCTGCCTTCGCTGTTTTGGGGCGACGTGAAGTGAGAGCTTAGATTTGACAAGTCGATGATCAGTGTCACAGTGGTCTGAGCCACGCATGGCACGGGTTATGAGGACATCTCGGCGATCTCTTTCTCTGACAATGATGTTTGGATCGTGGGTGTTGCCATGAACCCTTGAACTTGTCGGCCTGTCTAAACAAGGTATTGGTGAGAGTGAGGTTGTGAGCAGCACACTTGCTGAGGAGAAGTAGGCCGCTGGGATTACACCTGCCTAGTCCATTTCTCCCTGTGGTTCCCTGCCAAATGTTAGCATCTCTGCCAACTCTGGCACTGAAGTCGCCAAGGAGCACAACCTTGTCTTCTCTGGGGATAGAGGTTAGCACTTTGCCAAGGTCGGTGTAAAAGGCTTCTTTGATGTCATCCTCTTCATCCAGTGTTGGAGTGTATGCACGGATGAAGAAGGCATGACGTGAGTGATTCAGTTGGACTCGTAGCGTCATGAGGTGCTCGTTGAACCCAATAGGTATTTCATTTAGCCTGTGTAGGATACGTTGGCGGATTGCAAAGCCAACTCCATAAATGAGGTTTCTCTCCACAGCAGGATTACCTTTCCAGAAGAAGGTGTAGCCAGATCCCCGTTCTGTGAGTTGTTCCTTATCTGGGAGCCGGGACTCACTGATGGCTGTTATGTCACTGTTATACCTAGCCAGCTCTTTTGCGATAAGGGCTGTTCTTCTTTCAGGACGCGCATTTGTGCCAGTATCCAGAAGGGTCCTGACATTCCATGCAGCGACCATAAGAGGTTGTATGGTTTGTTTTTCCTTGGATCTGTGATTTTGATTGTTTTCTACCGCATAAGGATGACCTTACTGGGTGCGGTTGCCCAGTCAGGCTATGTTAAGGGCACCTTTTCTAGCCCACTCCCTATGTGGGGTGAACAGAGTGGCTCCTCGGAAGGGCTACTCAGTCGCACAGACAGGACCGGATTTCACTGCTGCCTAGATCCCAGTGCATAAACGACCATCTTATCTGTAAAGCCCATGTGCAGAGTTGTGACCAGAGACTCCCGGCAGTAATCTCTGCCTGTCGTCGTCACCACTGGTCCGTCGCCATAGGACTTTTGGGGAGTATAATGGGTTTTGGTGATGATGAGAGGTATGATGAGCTGGGTGATGGCTGCTCTTGAGTTGATTTGCGTGGTGAGGCAGGAGCGGAGGCTGCAACCACATATCTTGGCCCTCCCTTTACCTGATCCAGTGAAGCAAGTTCTGCAACGACTGGGGAGAGGGGAGGGAGAGTTGCAATGAGCTGCCGATAGCTCAGTTTGTTGGGTTTCGTCTTAGTAGCCTGTTCATCAGGCATTGCCTTCGTCTGCTGGTGTAGACGTTGGGTTTCCATGGTGGTCACCTCCTCTGCCTACACCGCCGTTGGGGTCTTGTTGGAGCTCTGTAAGCATTTCTTCCTGATGCGGGGTTCCACCGCAGATTTTTCATTCGGGGTTAATCCGCAAGGCAGCTGGGCGGTGGTTGGTAGGCGCCAGGACGTGTCCACATGCCAGTGAGCCTATGCGCCGTCCTTCTATGGCTTACTGCTAGTCCGAGATCCCCTGCTGATCTAGCCTGAGTCCACGAGGCACCCAGTTACAGTGTGTTGCCACGAAGAGTCACAGCAGGAATCTTGATAGTGTACTGGCAGGGGAAGACTTATGCAAGTTGCTTCCCTGTTCGCCACGAGGGGTTGCCAGAGGCGGCAGCTGAAAGCGAGTGGGAGCAAGCAGTACTTGCACCTTAACACTAACATAATGCTGCCACACTAAACGCATTTTACCACCCTATGTGTGGCTCTACACACACACACACACACACCTCAGAACTAAAGCCATCGTTGGACTCGACTCTTTCACCCATGAGTGCCGGGTCTGGGTCTGTGACCATCTGGAGAATGTGAACTGACTATCTTTTTTCTCGAATATAGATGTTACTTTTACACATAACAGTACTGTCAATGTCTGCTAAGAGCACCTAATAGAAATGGTACAAGTTACATAACTTAGCATGTGTGTTTTCATTACATTGACACCGCCAGTTTTATGAATGCATGGGAATTTGTATTATTGCAAAATAAGTGATAGAATAGCATGACAACATTTGTACTTTTTTCAGGACTGGCAGGATTGACACGACCTACGGTGTCATCACCCTATGAGGTAAGTGTCACCTAAAAACACTGAAGCTCACTTGCTTGTTTACTGACGCTGCTATACATTTGTATATTAAAAGACCAGAGGAATAATATTTAGCAACGACACCGATAATGACTATAACCCCGTGAAGAACTACGATGATTTGAGTATAGCACAACCTCTTTAACAGTTGATACAGGGAAGAAAATAGAGCTTCATTTATTATGAAACTTTATTGGCATTTTTAATGAGAGAAGTGGTCAGACTTTGTGGCCAGTACACTAATATAATAATAATAATAATAATAATAATAATAATAATAATAATAATAATAATAATAATAATAATAATAATAATAATAATAATAATAATAATAATAATAATAATAATAATAATAATAATAATAATAATAATAATAATAATTCAGAATAATTCATAATCTTGTAATAGTAAAATTTATAATAATAACAGCAACAACAACAACACTACAATAACACTACAATAAATACAATAACAACAACAACAACAGCAACACAATGACGACAACAACAACAATAGTGTCTAGATGAAAAACTTACAAGCGGATGTTGCCAGCTACTATATACAGGCGTAGTAAAGTTGGGAGAGTCAAAAGAACATAAAATATGAAGGTGGCGGGAAAGTAAACACAGATTAAGGGAGTTTTGTGGAGTTTTCTGGGCCGTTCTGCCAATCGGACTTGTCAGACTTGGTGACTTCTCAGGATTTCCCTCACACCTCGCATACAATTTACTGAGTGTATGGTGAAAAACATCAAATGAATAAATTACATATGTATATAAATGAAGAGTAAAATATATAAAATAAAATAAAAAATGTAGAAAAAAAATGAAATATCCCTATAAATGAAACACTGGAGATAAAGGAGAGAGAGCTGAAGCATTGTCTGGAGAGTGTGTTAGTAACGGTTCATGGAAGGGTCAAGGTCAAATTAAAGATATAACTTATATACCTACAACATTCCTTATCCACTTTAAGTATGACATTTAGTGTGAGTCCGTCGGTTGTTGCTGGGCAGCTTCAGCAATTTATCACCCATACATTGTTTCAACGAAGTAAAAACGGAATAATAATAATAATAATAATAATAATAATAATAATAATAATAATAGTAGTAATAATAATAATAATAATAATAATACTACTACTACTACTACTACTACTACTACTAATAATAATAATAATAATAATAATAATAATAATAATAATAATAATAATAATAATAATAATAATAATAATAATAATAATAGTAATAATAATAATAATAATAAATAATAATAATAATAATAATAATAATAATAATAATAATAATAATAATAATAATAATAATAATAATAATAATAATAATAGTAATAATAATAATAATAATAATAATAGTAATAATAATAATAATAATAATAGTAGTAATAATAATAATAATAATAATAATAATAGTAATAATAATAATAATAATAATAATAATAATAATAATAATAATAATAATAATGCACAAAGCTTCTCTTCTTTTACTAGGAACAAATCCAGTCCGGGGTTCATCACAACAGGCAGGTATAGCGCCACCAGATGTCCCTGCTCTCATTAACTACACGTCGAGGCAATTATACTTAATACTTATTCTACTTACATAATCACCATACACATTCATCCTTTATAATCTTAAAACTTATTCTTACTTTTTTATATCTTACTGATTTATTTTAATTGCAATATTCTTCATTTATTCTGCCGGTATCATCTCCCTTAGCCCAGATGACAATTATGTGTTACTTTCCTCTGGTCAAGATAATATATAATTCACTGCTTAACTTATCTCTTCTCCTTCAACAGTAGGATGCCAGTGAGGTTGGCTGTAGTCCAAGGTCTTGTTGAGAGATGATCTCTCTCTCTCTCTCTCTCTTCTTTCTTCCCACCTCCATGTTTTCCTTCTTCCCTTCCCCTTTCAGAGACTCTCCTGCTCTCTCCCACTCTGATCCCCTCCCTCCCTCCCTCCCTCTCCCTTTCTGGTTCACTGCTTTCCTCCCTCTCCCATTCCCCCCACTCCCCTTCCTTTGCTCCTTATGGAATCCAGAATTCTGGTTAACGACTGTTTTTCTTATCGTCTTGACTAACGAGTCTAGGAAAGTCATATACATCGCTGTTCCGCTCGTCCGTGCGTTCATTTGTTCAAGTGTCCATAGATCCGATCGTCCGCCTGTCTATTCAGCTATATGTCCGTGTAGCCTTCGTCCGTGTGTCCTTTCGCTCTTGTTTTCGTCCGTGTCTTCAGATTCTTCTCACGGATATGTTATGTGTACGACCGAACGTAAGGCATCTTTTCTTCATGAGTACGAGGCCGTCCTAGCGAAATGAGTCAACCTGACTTTCGCTTTAGTGACTCAGATTATATGTTGGTGATCTTACGAGTGTATTATCATTATTATTATTATTATTATTATTATTATTATTATTATTATTATTATTATTGTTATTATTATTATTATTATTATTAATATTATTATTATTATTATTATTATTATTATTATTATTATTATTATTATTATTATTATTATTATTATTATTATTACTATTATTATTATTATTATTATTATTATTATTATTATTATTATTATTATTATTGATTTTGTTGTTATTGGTGAAGGTATTGTTGTTGATGTTTTGTTGCTGTTGCTGGTAATTATATTATAAGTATATTAAAAATAGTTCCTTTATCTCATTTTAAGCTAAACTTGAAGTACTTTCAGCCGTTCTGTCTCGGTCAAGATTATTTTACCTTTAACAGTCTCCAACAAACTACATCTAATTGGCTCATTAACAACGAATCATCTCATTATTCCCTCTTATCAGAAAATGACCGACGATCGTTCAAAGTACTATCGAATAATTCTAGACTGTTTTCCCCTGTGTTTGGACAATCGAAGTAGTTCTCGTAGTTAAGTTCAAATTGTTTTTCCATCCGATGTACATTTACCAGGGAGGGAGTCGTGGGAGAAAGAGGTCAGGTTAGGTTAGGTTAGGTTAGGTTAGGTTAGGGTGGAAAATTTAACGTGTAAACGTTTAGAAATTTGTTGAATGAAGCCTCTCATCGAATTGCCTGTTATATGTTCATACATTTTCATAATAATTAAATGCATATTGTCATTACAATAAAAAGTAAATGATACATTTCCTTGTGAATTTTGTCAAAATTCGACATGTGAAGCAAAGCATTCGGGGGATGAAATTGACTTGTTACTGATAATATATTTAACATTCTAAAATCTGTTTAATCTTGTTCTTAAAATTCAAACAAAGTGATGTTAAACTAAATCGTGTATGACGCAGTAATTTGCTTTTTTGTCTGAATTGAGATTTTTCATTAGAGATTAAAAAATAAAGTCACTTCATATAGTTTGACAAATTGTTTGATATTCACAGGAAATTATTGTCTGTGAGGATTCAAAACACCGAGGAAATTAATTTTAGCCAGCCAGTCCTGACCTCTACAGGGCACCACACACCTGTACCTGCACCCACACCTTGACAATCAACACCTTTTCCTTTATCTATACTTACTTATACCTCCATAAACAATTAGCACCATTATGTACACGTCTTACACCTACACAACTTCCACCTATATAATTTGCATATTCACCTGCAGTATTTTCACCTGCATATACTACATCTACACATCCGGCTTTACATCACCTATACGTAATCTACATCAGTGCCAACACTTTTCACTTTCAATACCTAGACCAGCGTCTACACTCTAGCCTAAGCTTTTACCTTCACCTACATCACCTATACTTTCATCATCACTTTTACCCTCACCTAGACTATCACTTACACCCGAGATTAAGGTTTTACAGTCACCTGAGCCACACGTGGACAGGTCGACTGCCCAGATTCATTATGTAACTGAATATGACAACTCACACAGCCTTAGGCGTTACTGCCGGGGGAACGGACTAATTACCTTAGTAATTATTTCTGTCTACCACTTGTCACTTATACAGTTAGTTAGTAAAAGATACCTGGTTCATATGTGGCTCTGTGTATACAATACTCATATACTGTACCTGTGAACACAGGTGCACACACAAACATTAAGTTATATACGGATACTGTGTTTGTGTGTGTGTGTGTGTGTGTGTGTGTGTCTCCGGTAGGTCGCGTTCGGTATGAGCGACAAAGGTGCGGTCGTCTGCCTGCTGAAGTTCAGTAATGGAAGGTGCCGACACCTTTGTTCCTGCCTGGAGTCGTCTTATGTTGAAAAGACCCTTCATCCGGTACTCGATGTCCACCCCATTGGCTAAATTGGCACTGGCACGAGTAAGGAAGGTAGCCAAGAGAATGGAAAAAATAATTGGTGACAGTACACATCCTTGTTTTATCGCCGTTTGGATGGGGAAGAACTCAGACTGGGTTTCATTGTACAGGACACTGCCGTTCATGCCATCGTGGAGTTTCCTCACACTGGCAATGAATTTTGGTGGCAGCCAAAACGAGTCCAAGTCCTTGGTTAGGTCGATAAAGGCCATGTAAAGGTCACGGCGCTGTTCTCTGCACTTTTCCTGTATCTGGCGGGCAGCAAATATCATGTCAGTGATGCCACGTGATGGTCTAAATCCATGTTGAGGTTCTGGGGGGAGGTTTTCCGCCTCAGGAAGAAGTCTGTTTAGGAGGACTTAGGCGATAATCTTGCCAGCTATGGACAGCAGCGAGATCCTGCGGCAGCAAACACACTCTGGCCGGTCTCCCTTGTTCTTATAAATAGAGACGTCTTTTAGAGCTTGGGGGGATTTCCTCCTTCTCCCATATACTATGCAGGAGAGAGTGGAGACGGCTGGTAAGCAGAGGCCCTCCTGCTTTATACACCTAGGTTGGGATTCTTTCAGGCCCTGAGGCTTTGTTATTTTTCATCTGTGTGATGCCAGTAGCTACCTTATGCAGGGATGGACGATAGCTCAGGTGGGTAAGCTCTGGGTGCTGAGGGACCTGCTTAGTAGTCAGGATATCCACATCGGTGTTTCGGTTTAGCAGCAAATGATGTATGTACACTTCAGCTTTGAGGTGAATGTACATAAGACTCAGATTCTCTTTCAACCTGCCCCTGGTTCAGCCACACCTCCACCATCCATCCAACTTAACGGTACTACCCTTTTAATGTTACTCACTTTCCGTGTCTCGGCTCCTACCTGTTCACCACCGCGGGCAAGGATGAAGAGATCTAACATCGGATCAGATGTGCATCTCAAGCATCGATCAGTGGTCCTCCCCACCCGGCTATATGGCATCGAGACATGGATCACATACAGAAGGCACCTCAAGGCACTTGAAAACTTTCACCAACGTAGTCTACGTTCCATCCTCCGAGTTCGCTGGGAAGACAAGAGAACAAATGCCACTATTCTCGCTGAAACCAACTGTAGGAGAATCGAGGCTACCATTATCCATGAACAACTACGATGGACTGGCCATGTTACCCGCATGGCTGGCAACTGAAAAAGTATAAATATAGTCTTAAGACAAATCTGAAAAAGTGCCAAATCGACCCCCTCACCCGGGAGACGACCACTACACCGTAACGCTTGGAAGAGCACCACACGAGAATGTGTCAATATTTTCGACTTAGCCAACCCCGGAAAGACGCTTCCGCTGCCCCTCCCTCACTAGATGTAGCCCTCCACACGTACAACATCTGTATACGAACTTGCCGGTTTCGTATCGGCTTCTCGCGTCACCTCACAGCTCACCATCGAAGGTGACGTCCTTAATAACTCTTATCGTTGTATAATAGCTGGATGATTCATTCTCGAATCCGAGTGACAGCAAAGTATTAGTAGTAGTAGCACTAGTAGTAGTGCTGGTTCCAGAAAATTTGACAAAAAAAGTAGCTATAGCGCAGGAGGTGGGCGCCTCGAACTGGCTAACTACGTTACCGATAAGGGCAAATGGTTTCAGCCTTAACAAACAAGAATTTACAGATGCCATTGCTCTAAGGTACGGTTGGCCAGTAGAAGGTTTGCCCTCCCAATGCGTGTGTGGCTATTCCTATGATGGCGATCACGCCATGGTTTGCAAGAAGGGGGGCTTCATATGCATGAGGCATGACGAGGTAAGGGATCTCACAGCAAACATGTTGAAGGAAATCTGTCGGGACGTCATGGTAGAACCGACCCTCCTTCCACTGGATGGCGAGATCTTCCAACACAGGACTTCAAACACATCTAACGAAGCCCGTGTGGACGTCAGTGCTCGAGGATTCTGGACGCGGGGACAGCGAGCTTTCTTCGACATCAGGATTTTTGATCCCATGGCCGTTTGTCACCGTAACCTAGCTCTCGATGCTGCGCATAGGAGGAACGAGAACGACAAGAGAAGGGCATATGGGGAGAGAATTCAAAATGTTGATCAAGGCAGCTTCACTCCTCTAGTGTTCACAACCTCTGGTGGGATGGGCCCAAGTGCAAGATGTTTCTACGCCAGACTCGCGGAGCTGATCTCCGAACAGAAGCAGCAGCCCAGAAGTTATGTCACAGCCTGGATGAGATGTCGACTGTCCTTCTCTCTCCTTCGGTCGGCTTTGCTCTGCCTCAGGGGAACGAGAGCTTCTGCCCCTACTCCGACAACTGCTGCAGATATCGACTATGAGGCTACAGTCACTGAATGCCGCATGGATCTGCGGCTCAACTAATTTAACACAGATAGGATAGTTTCTTATGTATTAGGATATTTAATATTAAGGTAAATAAATGGTGGCGAAGGTGTGGCTATTGGGGGAGGCTGGAGGCCACGTATAAAAAGTAGTAGTAGTAGTAGTAGTAGTGTGTGTATGTGTGTTCATATGTATAAAGACACACACATACACACACACACACACACACACACACACATACACGAAACAAGTGCCGGGACACCCCCAGAAATTCTTATAGATTTCTTCGTCAGGTCGACACTCAACCTCCGATCTTTCACGCTCGCACGCCGTCAACCTCTCAAGACGCTCTCGAGAAAGTCCTACTGCCACGAGGAGAGAGCAGGAGAGAGCGTATTGGAGGAAGGGACCAGGGAAGGGGGGGGAGGGAGGGATGTGGTGAAGAACGTACGTTGAAAGAGGTGCAAGGGGAAAACGGAGAAGACTATCCAGGGGCTGGGATGGGAAGGAACGAAATTGAGAAAGATACATAAAAGACAGAGGTTGATGTAAAGGACAGACCTGGAAGAAAAAGAGCAGCTAAAGACATGGAAAAGGAGGAAATACATTAAAGGAGTTATTGATGAAAAGAAGAACGGAGGAGGAAAAGAAGGAATAGAGGAATTAAAAAGGAGAAGATGGGGAAGGATAGAGGAGAGTTCGGCGTCTATTGGAAAGGAGGAATGAGGGAGGGAAACAGTCGATAGGACGGGGACTGGAAGAGAGTCATTGAGAGGAAAATGGAGATGATAAGTTGAGGTAGCATGGATTAGAAGCAGGGGGTGGAAGTGTGGAGAGGAGGATATGAACTGACGTAAGGAAGGAATAATTGGAGATAATCGGGATAGAAGAGGAAGAAGGCGGTTGATATCTAAAGGAGTTAAGGAGTTAAAGAGAAGGAAGTAATGGAGAGTAAGTGAGAAGGCATCGGGAAGAGAAGAGTGGAAAGCAGCCAAGAGAAAGCAAGAGAAAGAGAAGAGTTAGGAGATGAAGAAGTCGGACGTAAGAGGTGGGAAGGGAGAGGTAGGAGGACGAGAGGGAGGGAGAGAGTAAAAGAAAGGAAAAAAAGAAGACTGAGGAGGAGAAGTGAGAAGAGGAGGAGAAGAGGAAAGAGGAGGATGGAGACTAAAGTATACATAAATCGGCCGAGTCCCCGATATTTCAGGTGTAATTAGAAAACTTGTTTGTATAGTAACATTTATTGTCGTTTCTCACTCTTGATTTATTTTTATTTTTTTATTAATTTTTTATTATTATTATTATTATTTATTTTATTAACATAATAATTATTATTATTATTATATTTATTTATTTATTAATTATAATTATTATTATTATGATTATTATTATTAGTAGTAGTAGTATATTTTCGCCCTCCAGTCCCTAATATGTGTCAGTGACCTGTGCCCAGGTGGGCTAATCCCCGTAAAAAAAAAAATGTAATGTTTACCCTTAAATTAAACTGGAAACTGTGTACCTCCAATATGGGTCTCCTTTCCTCCCTACACGTAAGGTTTAACCTCGGAAATATATTTGAAAAGGCAAATATAAATTAGAGCTTAATTAAAATAAATGAGTAAAAAAAATGGGTAACACAAATAATATCTTTAAAAATTGCTGTTGTTTGTGCAGAAGTATTTATGGAAAGTTAGTTTGATCGTACGTACGGGCGAATGGGCGTAGAGACGAACGGACTGACAGACAAGGGTAACTCTATATACCCATACATATTAGCGGCGAGGCATGATATACGTAAAATTCTTTCAAAGAAAAACAAAATTGTAACTTTAGGTGAGCATCATCCTCGTCTCACCACAGTAAACATCAAGAAGCCATCACTCTGTACAGTAATGCCAACAAAACGTTGATTATCGAACTCGTCTAAGCCTTTATTGTCGTATACCTTCATTCCAAGTTTGGTTGAAATCCATTGTTGTGTTTATGAGTTATCGTCTTCACAGTTCCCAGACACAAGGAACGGACGATGAGGAAGATAAAGAGACAGACGGACGCACGAAGGGAAAAGTTTGACTCCCCCTTGAGTGACGGTGGGAAGACCACCAAGATGTGTCGTGATTCACCTCGGGAGATCCACCTTACAGCACCACCACCATCTCCGGTACATGGAGAACTAGATATACATGTTCTCTAAACTGGAAGGTTCGAGTAGCGTTTAATCTGAGATTTGTGGGTATTTCCCGGATATATTATGTCCATCGGTCGTACTAAATGAGACGCATAATATACTCGAGCATAGTGACCGAGTTCACTAAAAAAAATGAATTAAACGTTTTCTGCTCTAAGATAACATGAAGACTCAAAATCATTGCCTTATTGGCGGACCTGATATCAGTACGCATGGTTATGAAGAAGTTCTTCTATATACCAAAGTGAAGCCATGCTTGAACCCTCACCCCTCTAAAGGCAAAAGACAAAAACATTGTCGCTCTTTTAATTTTAGAATATATATATATATATATATATATATATATATATATATATATATATATATATATATATATATATATATATATATATATATATATATATATATATATATATATATATATATATATATATATATATATATATATATATATATATATTTCATGTAGATCCACAATGAAAACGTGGATAAGATAAATCTTGATAAAATCACACGTCAGCTTTCGTCTTTATTCAAGACATCTTCAGTTGCCTCTGAAGATGTCTTGAATAAAGACGAAAGCTGAGGTGCTCCGTTGTTTCCCCTTTTCCCGTGTGATTTTATCAAGATATATATATATATATATGTGTGTGTGTGCGTGTGTTTTACGGTTATTTACAGAATCGGTTGATTTGAAAAATGACGGGCATGCATATTGGTAATTTTGAAAAATAACTTACAAACAGATAATCTAATCTAACCTAACATTATGAAGGTATAACGTTAGGTTAGGTTAGGTTAGGTTAGGATGGCTCGTGTAGCTTGATACATAGTTAAGTGGTCCTGTTTTTGTTTTCTTTTTTTTTTACTTTGGACTATGTGGTGTCCTGACCATAAGGTTAGGTTAGGTTAGTTTAGGTTATCTGTTTGTAAGTAATTTTGCGAAACTACCAATATGCATTCCGGTCATTTTGCAAAATAACTGATTCCGTAAAAAAAGTAACAAATATATATATATATATATATATATATATATATATATATATATATATATATATATATATATATATATATATATATATATATATATATATATATATATATATGCAAGTAAATCACTGTAGTTGCGCGTGAATTACACGAAAGCGCTTGGGAACATAAGACCATAAGAAAATATGGAGTCTGCAATAGGCCGGTTGGCCTGTGCATGGCAGTTCCTGTCGAGAGTTACTACCACTCTCTATCATCCATGAATCTATCTAGCCTCCTTTTGAAACTTTCCAGAGTTCCCGCACTTACTACAAAGTTGCTAAGCTTGTTCCACTCGTCCACCACCCTATTTGTGAACCAGTTTCTTCCTATTTCCCTCCTAAACCTAAACTTATCCAACTTGAATCCTTTGCTCCGAGTCCTATCCTGCTCGAATATTATAAGAACTTTATCTATATCCCCTTTATTGATTCCTTTCACCCACTTAAATACTTCTATCATATCTCCCCTCACTCTTCGTCTTTCTAGGGAATGCAAGTTATGTTTCTTTAACCTATCCTGATATGGAAAGTTTCTAAGTCTCGGAATCATTTTTGTCATTCTTCGCTGCACCGACTCTAGTGAATTTATATCCATTCTATACTAAGGGCACCAGAACTGAACCGCATAATCGAGGTGCGGCCTGACTAGCGCAAGATATAGTTGCAATAAGACCTCTGCACTCTTGTTACTTACACTTCTAGATATAAAACCCAATACTCTGTTTGCCGTATTTCGAACATTAACGCACTGTTTCCTAGGCCGTAGGTCCGGGCTTACAAGTACCCCTAGGTCCGTTTCACAAGTCGACTTCTCTAGGTTGATGTTGTTAAGGCTGTATACATTATAAGTATTTGTTCTTCCAATATTAAGTACGCTGCACTTGCTGGTGTTGAATTCCATTTGCCATTTTTCAGACCACCCCTGCAGTTTATTTAGATCCTCCTGTAATGCATTTGCATCCTGCCCTGAATTAATTTGCCGCCCTATTTTGGTGTCATCCGCAAACTTGCTTATGTCACTGCTGATCCCAGTATCTAGATCGTTTATGTAGTTTATGAACAAGAGTGGGCCTAGTACTGACCCCTGGGGAACCCCACTGGCTACGCGGCCCCACTCAGATTTAACACCATCTACGCTGACCCTCTGCGTTCTATCGGCGAGCCATGATTTTATCCAATTTAAAACTTTCCCCTCGATACCATGAGCCTTAATTTTTCTCAGAAGCCTCTGATGCGGTACTCTGTCAAATGCTTTGCTGAAGTCTAAGTAAATAACATCGTAATTTTCGTCATTATCTACTACCTTGAAGACTTTCCTAAAAAACGTTAGCAGATTTGTTAGACAAGATTTTCCCTTTGTAAACCCATGTTGAGAGTCGTAGATTAATTTGCTTTTCTCTAGATGCGATCGGATGCTATCTGCTATAATTGATTCAAGAAATTTCCGCACTACTGACGTCAAACTGATCGGCCGGTAATTTGACGCTGATGCTCTGTCTCCCTTTTTGAATATGGGTACTACATTTGCCTGTTTTCACAAGTCTGGCACAACTCCAGTGTCTAATGATTTTGTAAATAAGTTTACGAGGGGTCCGCTAATCTGTTCCCTACACTCTTTCAAGACTCCAGGGAAAATTTCATCCTGCCCTGGGGATTTTGTTTTCTTTAGTTTTTTATCTTCTTAAGAACATCCTCTTTTCTGATAGTGATATTCTTTAATTTCTCTTCTTCCTTTCCCTTAAATATCAGTTCCACCTCTGGAATTTATTCGCAAATTTCTTCTGTGAAAACTGAGAAGTAGCTGTTCAATGCTTTGCTTATTTCTCCACTGCCATTTATCACTTCTCCCCTCCCTGACTTTAAAGGCCAACTTTATCCTTGACCTTTGTCCTATATACCTGGAAAAATCCCTTGGGATTCGCCTTGGATTCTCTTGCTATTTTGATTTCATAGTCTCTCTTTGCTTTCCTTACATTTTTCTTAACATTCCTAGAAAGTTCATTATACCTATTTATGAGCTGCTCCTCCCCTCCCTTTAATTTCTTATATATTCCTTTCTTTATTCTTATGTCATGTTTAAGTTTTCTGGTCATCCACTTCGTGTTTTCTTCTTTCCTTGTGGCTATCAGCATATATATATATATATATATATATATATATATATATATATATATATATATATATATATATATATATATATATATATATATATATATATATACGTGTGTGTAATAATATATATATATATATATATATATATATATTATATATATATAGTTAGTATATATAGATATATATAATATATTAATAATTATATATTTTTTTTTTACGGGAATTAGCCAACCCGGGCACAGGTCAAACGACCCACAACGGAGCCTGGGGGGCGAAAAAAAAAGAACGCAAAGAAATTGAAAATATAGAAAAAAAGGTTATACTGTATTAATCTACACCACGAAGATGCCGGAAAACCAGCTTTTTAAAGTGAGACAGATTGTAAGAGCATGGAAACACAGAAGAAGGCAAAGCATTCCACAGTTTGGCTGTGTGAGGAAAGAAGGAGGTACTATAACGGGCTATTCTCGTGTGACCGATATCCACAGAGAAATGGTGGGCACCACGGGCAAGACGTGTGTTACGAACCCACGGCCTTACCGGCGGTACACAGGATGCCAAATCCCCTGAACATTGCCCGTTAAAGTACCTGTAAAAGAGAGAGAGAGTGAAGCAACATTGCGGCGAAGAGAAAGGGGAGAGAGATTGTCGACTAAAGGAGGAGAGTTAATAAGACGAAATGCCTTTGATTCCACCCTATCTAATAGTTGGACAGAAGAAGAGCCACCCCAGATATGAGAGCAGTACTCCAAGTTAGGACGAATGAATCCCTTATATACTTGGAGCAACTGCTCAGGAGTGAAGTAGCTGCGGCATCTGTACATCATTCCCAACTTTCGGGAGGCAGCTTTAGTTATACTAAGGATGTGTGATTTCCAGGACATATTGGAGGAAATGGTGAGGCCTAACATATTTATTTCAGAATTTGGGGGATGATAGCGTCCTGAAATGTAATTGGTGGGAGATCGTCTACTTTACAAAGTGTAATTGGTAAATATTGAGTTTTGTTACTATTGAACTTAACCAAGTTTGTATCTCCCCATTCAGAGATGCTGCACAGATCCGCGTTGATAGAAGTAATGATATCAGTTCTAGAAACAGATCTAGTTTGAGAGTTAGGAGGAAGGGGAAAATGTGAGGAAGAGTGAAGAGTAGAATCATCGGCGTAAGAATGGATAGAATTAGTTGTAGTGTGAAGTAAATCATTGATAAAAAGAAGAAAGAGAGTAGGTGAAAGAAAGAACCCTGTGGGACGCCACTATTGGTAGAGAAAGAGCGAGAAATCGATCCCTCGACAACAACTGCCATGGATCGATTCTAAAGGAAGCTAGAGATGAGAGAACAAAGTGGGGGAGAGAAACCAAAAGAGGGAAGTTTAGATAGCAAAGACTTGTGCCATACCCTGTCAAATGCTTTGGAGATGTCGAGGGCCACGACAAAAGTTTCCCCATAATCCCTAAGAGAGGATGACCAAAGATGGGTGCAATAGGAGAGCAGATCACCAGTAGATCTTGCCTGGCGAAAGCCATACTGGTGATCCGACAAAAGAGAAAGGCGTTCAAGGTGACGGAGAAAATGGGAGTTCAAGATAGTTTCGAAAATCTTAGAGAGGGATGAAGTTAGGGCAATGGGGCGATAGTTAGAGGGATTAGAATGGTCACCCTTCTTCGGGATGGGCTGAACCAAGGCATGCTTCCAAGAAGAAGGAAAAGTTTTCGTTTTGAGGCAAAGGCGAAAGAGGCGAGCAAGCACAGGGGCCAGGGCTTCAGCACACTCCCTCAGAACACGAGGGGGTATTCCGTCCGGTCCATGCGCCTTACTCACATCCAACCTGGATAACACACCGGCAACCCTGCGAGTGGAGATTATAGGAAAGTGCATAGGTTCAGTAGGAGGTGCAGGGGTAGGAGGGGTAGAGTGGGAATCGTCTAAGGTGGAATTAGAGGAGAATAAGGTGCCAAAGAGGTTGGCTTTCTCAGGGGGAGAGTTGGCTATAGAGTTATTGGGACGGAAGAGGGGAGGAAAAGAAGGCGTGCAGAAGTTGTTACAGATGTTTTTAGCTAAGGACCAGAAGGATTTACTAGAGGAAGAATTTGTCAGGAAAGCAGTCTTTCTTTTAATACAATTCCGCTTGGCCCTACGAAGAATAGCCTTACAACGATTCCTAGAAGTAATGAAAGAGGTGTGGGTATTGGTAATAGGAGAAGGAGATAGTTTCATAGCTTGATATGCCCTATCTCTCACCCTGCAAGCAAGAGAGCAGGAGCGATCAAACCATGATTGTAATGTGAAAGTTTTGGTAGAAGATGGGATAAATGCACTCATACGGGCCCTGTATAACCCCAGCAATGCTGTCAGCACATACTGAGGCATCCCGAGTGGAAAAGCAACATTCATCCCAAGGAAAGTCGGTGAAGAATTCTCGCAAGGATTGCCAGCTTGCCCTCCGATAGTGCCATAGTTGACGTTTAGAGGGGGGTGGGGGAGGTGATCGTGCCCAGTTTGATTTAATAGAAATAAGGTTGTGAGCAGAAGACCCTAAGGGGGCAAAAATTGAGTATGAATAGAGTGAGGGGTTAGAGGTAAAACAAAGATCAAGAATGTTAGCAAGTTGATCGTGTCGATCAGGAATGCGTGTAGGGTGTTTGATTATTTGTTCCAAATCATTAAGTAAGGAAAAAGAGAGTGCCTCAGCTCCACCTGGGTCATCCCTTGCAGAGCCAAGCCACTCTCTGTGATGTACATTGAAATCCCCTAGGTAGAGGATCTCGGTGTTGGGGTGTGTGGATAGCAACGACTCATGGCAAGAAGTGAGATAGTCAAAGAGTTCGAAATAGTTGGTAGAGTTGGGAGAACAGTATAGGAAACAAAGAAAAATAGTCACTGTAGGTAGAGATATTTTGAGCCAGATGACATCATAAAGGGGAGATTCAAGATCCGTGAGTCGGGCTATAGGTGTACGTGTATTGCAGTAGGCGCATACACCTCCCTTAGAACGGAAGTAGGTATAAAGGTTGTAGTTAGAGACTTGAAAAGGTTTGGGTGAAGCTGCTTTGGTCAGTTGAAGTTCGGAGAGTAGTAAGAGATCGGGGGAAGAGGTTAATAGATGGTGCTCCACAGAAGAAAAATTGGATCTCAGTCCGCGAATGTTGGAGAAATGAAGCGTGAAAAAAGCCGATCCTCCAGCAACCGTAGTGGCGTCAGTTGAGGCCCCAGTAGCTTGATGATGATCAGGTCGGCCCTGGGGTCCACAACCTTCCCGACCAGTGGGACCCATCCTAGAAGGCCCCGCTTCAGTATTAATATCAACTGACATAGGAGAATAAAATAGAATGAATAAAACAGATCAAGAATGAGTAAGGTTTTAGTTGTGGTGTTGTCAATAGTAAGAGAGACAGTTGAGACCCTGCAATTGTGTGTAAATGAGGCAGAAAGATAGATCAGCAACCTGGGACTTAGTCACAATTTTCGTGATGCCATTATGCTTCCAATATCTTCCCAGGTGGTAGTACCTCCCTGTTTGGTATATGTGTGTGTGTGTGCGTGCACAGGGTGGTGTAATGCGTCTAGTGTGGCAGCATTATCTTAGTGTCAAGGTGCTAGCACTGCTTGCTTCCTCTCGGTTTCAGCTACCGCCGCTGGCTAACCCTAATGGCGAACAGGGAAGCAACTTGCATAAGTCATCCCCTACCAGTAGACAACCTCTTTACTGTCAAGACTTATTCTGTGACTCCTCATGGCAACACTCGGTAACTGGGTGCCTTGTGGGCCCAGGCTAGACCAGCAGGGGGTCTCCAAGTGGCAGTGGGCCCCACAGGGACGGCACATAGACCCACTGGCATGTGAACACGCCCTAGCGCCTACCAACCACTACCTTGGTAGGTATAAGGCTATGGAATTAAACCCAGAACGAAAAATATGCAATGGAGCCCTGCATCAGGCAGACATGCTTACACAGCTTCAATAAGGCCCCAACGGCGGTATAGGCAGAAGAGGTGACCAACATGGGAACCCAACGACTACACAGGCGGAAGAAAGAAATGCATGATGGACAGGCTACAAAGGTAAAACCCAACAAACTAGGCTATCAGCAGTCCATTGCAACTCTCCCTGTCCCGGTCGTTGCAACACTTGCACCAGTGGACCAGGAAAAGGGAGAGCCAAGATGTGTGGTTGCAGTCTGTGCTCCTCCCTCATCACATGAATCAACTTACGAGCAGCCATCATTCAGCTCATCATACTCCTCATCATCATGAATCCCATATACCCCAAAGGTCCTATGGCGACGGACGAGTGGCGACGGGGACAGGCAGAGATGACTGCCGGGAATCTTTAGTTACAACTCTGCACATAGGCAGCACAGATAAGATGGTCGATTATGTAATGGAAACTAGGCAGCAGTGCAATCTGGTCTTGTCTGTGCGACTGAGCAGCTCTCTCGAGGAGCCACTCTGCTCACCCTACTTGGGGAGGGGTTAGAAGAGGTGCCCTAAACATAGCCTGCCTAAAGAATAAACTTGACTGGGCAACCGCAATCAGTAAAGTCATCTTTATGCGATCGAAAACACAATTATAATCCCAGATCCAAACAAAAACACACTATACAACCACTTATGGTCGCTGCATGGATTGTGAAGACCCTCTGGAAACTGGAGCCTATGCACGTCCTAAAAGAAGAACCGCCCTTGTGGCAAAGGAGCTGGCTAGATGTTACATCGACATAGCAGTCATTATTGAGTCGTGGCTCCCAGACGAGGGTCAACTCACAGAAAGGGGTTCTGGCTATACCTTCTTCTGGAAGGGTAAGCCTGCTGTGGAGAGAAACCACATTTATAGAGTTGTCTTTGCCACCCGCCAAAGTATCCTACACAGGCTAACTGAAATGCTTGTTGGGATCAACGAGCGCCTTATGACGCTCAGAGTCCCACTGAATCATTCACGTTATGCCTTTTTCATCAGTGCATGCTCCCCAATACTGGATGCAGAGGATGACATCAAAGGGGCCTTTTACGCCGACCTTGACAGAGTGCTAACTTCTATCCCTAGAGAAGATAAGGTTGTGCTCCTTGGTGACTCCAATGCCAGAGTTGGCAGAGATGCTGACATTTGGCAGGGAATCATAGGGAGAAATAGACTAGACAAGTGTAATCCCAACGACCTACTCCTCCTCAGGAAGTGTGCTGCGCACAGCCTCATTATCACCAATACCTTGTTTAGGTAGGCCCCGACAAGTTCAAGGGTTCGTGGCAACACCCACTATCCAAACACTGGCATCTCATTGACTACATCATTGTCAGAGAAAGAGATCGCCGAGTTGTCCTCATCACCCAAGAAATGCGTGGGTCAGACCACTGCGACACCGATCATCGGCTCGTCAGAGCCAAGCTCTCGCTTAACATTGCCCCAAAACGGCGAAGGCCACAAGCCTCCAGAAGAGGTGTTAACACTAAGCGTCTGTAGGATTCAGCAGTAGCACATGCTTTCAAAGAGCAGCTCGAACATAGGATGTTAAACAATCCGATAACAAACAACGCAAATCCCAGTGCCGAATGGGGTATTCTCGACACTGACATGACAAAAACCTGCAGAGAAACCCTCGGCCAGATCGAAAGACTACATCTGGACTGGTTTGATGAAAATGACCCGGAAATCAATGTACTCGTTAATGATCAACGTGCTGCTTTAACTAACTGGCCGAACAACCCACAGTCTCATACTAAAGCTGATACCCGATGCAAGGAGAAAGCGGCAGCCCAACGTGAACTTCGCAAACTAACGAAATGCAAAGACTTGCAGACCAACACAAGATGCGCGAATTTTTCAATTCCAGTAAAACATTTTATGGGCAAATCGCTCATGGCACAGACTCCCTCCACTCATCCGACAGTAACTCCCTAAATCAAAATGAAGGAGGCATCCGGCAGGGCTGGAAAAAGTACTACCATTTACTGCTCAACCGAAACACCGCTGTGGATGTCCCGACTACCCAGCAGGTCGTTCAGCATCCAGAGCTGACCCATCTCAGCTATTCTCCATCCCTGTATGAAATAGCTACTGCCATCAAACAGATGAAAAATAACACGTCCTCAGGGCCTGATGGAATCCCAGCCGAGGAGAACCCCTGCTTACTCTTAAAGACGCCTCCAACATCAATATTTACAAGAACAAGGGAGACCGGTCAGATTGTGGCAACTACAACGGGAACTCGCTACTGTCCGTAGCTGGCAAGATTATCGCCCGCGTCCTACTAAACATAGTCCTACCTGAGGTGGAAAACTTCCTCCCAGAATTTTCAATGTGGCTTTAGACCACAGGAAAAGTGCAGAGAACAGCTTCGTGACTTTTATATGGCCTTTATCGACCAAACCAAGGCCTTTGAATCGTTTTGGCTGCCCACCAAAATTCATTGCCAATGTGAGGCAACTCCACGATGGCATGAACGGCAGTCTCCGGCACAATGGCACCCAGTCGGAGTTCTTCTCCATCCAAACGGGGGTAAAACAATGGTGTGTACTGGCACCAACTCTCTTTTCCATTTTCTTTGCTGCCTTCCTTACTCGTGCCTGTGCGAATTTAACCAGCAGGGTGGACATCGAGTACCTGACGAAGGATCTTTTCAACATAAGACGACTTCAGGCAGGAACAAAGGTGTCGGCAAACTTCCATTACTGAACTTCAATATGCAGACGACCTGACCCTTGTCGCTCACACTAAATGCAAGCTACAGGAGATCCTGAACACCTATGCAGATGCGTATGCACACTTCAGCCCTGAGGTGAGTGTACGTAAGACTCAGATTCTCTTTCAGCCTGCCCCTGGTTCAGCCACACCTCCACCATCCATCCAGCTTAACGGTACTACCCTCTTCTAATGTTACCCACTTTCGGTATCTCGGCTCCCACCTGTCCACCACCATGGACATCTATGAAGAGATTCAACATAGGATCAGATATGCGTCTCAAGTCCTTGGCAAACTCCGTACCCGTGCCTTCAGCTGTAGGGAGCTGAAATTATCTACAAAGTTGTACGTATATCGAGCAGTGGTTCTTCCCACCCTGCTATATGGCAGCGAGACATGGGTCACATACAGCAGGCATCTCAAAGCACCTGAAAACTTTAACCAACGTAGTCTATGTTCAATCCTCCGAGTTCGCTGGGAAGACAAGAGAACAAATGCCAGTGTTCTCGCTAACGCCAACTGCAGGAGCATCGAGGCTACCATTATCCATGAACAACTCCGTTGGACAGGGCCATGTTACCCGCATGGACGACAGTAGACTGCCAAAGCAGCTACTTTACTGCCACCTAACGAATAGGAAACGTAACGCTGGTGGGCAACTGAAAAGGTGTAAAGATAATCTTAAGACAAACCTGAAAAAGTACCAAATTGGCCCCCTCACCTGGGAGACGATTACTCCACACCACAACACTTTGAGGAGCACCACACTAGAAGGTGTCAATACTTTCGAGTTTAGCCCGACTGCAAACCAAGGCAGACAAGCGCCAACGCCAAAAAGACGCAGCCGCCACCCCTCTCGCACTTGATAGAGTCATCCACATGTAAAATATCTTTGAACGACCCTGACGATCCTGTATCGTCCTCTTTAGTCACCTTAAAACTCACCAAGAAAGGTGACTTCATCAATAACTCACATCATTGTCTCATAACTGGATGATCGTCATACTCGATTCCGAGTGATAGCAAAGTAGTAGTAGTAGTAGTAGTGTGTGTGCGTGTGTGTGTGTGTGTGTGTGTGTGTGTGTGTTTATCTTACATTTGTGACCTGTGGTGTTATTATCAGCATGCTCGCCTTGCAAGCGAGCGGACCCGGGTTTGATTTCCGGGTAGGGTGAAACTATGGGCAAGTTTCCTTACGCCATTTGCCTCTGTCTTTCCAGCAGTAATTCTAACCTTTAGGTTAATCGATTTGCGGATTATATTCTGGGGTAATGGTTAGCCAGTTTATTTGGCGAGTTGTCCAGTTTTCTCGGACTATTCCTTGAAACTGAGTCATGCAATTCATTAACTCACGGTGTGGTTGTTGTGATGTCGACAGCTTCTACACCTTTAAAACAAATTCATACCTAGGTGGCCCTAGGGCCAGCCAACCTTGTTACACGAGGGGCAACCATTATTTATATTATTATCCTACATTGCGTTTAAAATAAGTCCAGGAAAGTTATTATTTATACTGTTACTGATGAATAATTTAGGTTTATAAAGGTTAAGAGCACCTCAGAGGTTGATACCCATTATTAAATTTGTAGAAAGAGTGGAGGTCAATAAGACAGCAAAGTTAATTCCTTGTTACAGATTATTAATAGCAAATGAAGAAACTCAGTACACGTCAAGCGAGACGCTCTGCTGTAAGGCTCTTGTCCTATGAGGATTTAATATTTTACATGATAAACTATATATACGTTATTTTCCTTCAACACCATTAATAATATATATATTTTGTTTATAATAAATACAAGTCAGAAACTACAAGGGCGAGAAGGAGAGAGGGGAGGAGGAGGAGGAGGTGAATAAAAAACTACAAACATTGTCAAGAATCTAAAATTCGCTTGGTAAACGAGACACTTGTATTACAGGTTCGTGCTTCAGGGATGGCTTACTCACTTATATATATATATATATATATATATATATATATATATATATATATATATATATATATATATATATATATATATATATATATATATATATATATATATATATATATATATATATATGCAAGTAAATCACTGTAGGTGCGCGTGATCTACTGTAGGTATATGCTGATAATCACAAGGAAAGAAGAAAACACGAAGTTCCCAAGCGCTTTCGTGTAATTCACATCTTCAGGGGTAAGCACAGACTGTACTCACTCCTGAAGATGTGAATTACACGAAAGCGCTTGGGAACTTCGTGTTTTCTTCTTGTGGTTATCATATATATATATATATATATATATATATATATATATATATATATATATATATATATATATATATATATTATATATATATATATTATATATATATATATATTATATATTATATATATATATATATAATCAACACCTCACCCCGCCAGGATTCGAACTCACAGCCCACGACTGTGACCGGGGAACACTACCTCTAGACCACCAGGACACTAAAAGCAGTCCTAGACTCTGTTATATTTCACACAAAGCCTGTTCAACGAGCTTATGGCGCCGTAAACCATTAGAAGTTCACGGCGCCATAAGCTCGTTGAACAGGCTTTGTGTGAAATATAACAGAGTCTAGGACTGCTTTTAGTGTCCTGGTGGTCTAGAGGTAGTGTTCCCCAGTCACAGTCGTGGGCCGTGGGTTCTAATCCGGGCGGGGTGAGTTGTTGATTATATGTAGAAGTCCGTGTGCTTTATTGGGCTAATGAAATACATATACATATACATATTACTCTCTCTAGTCTGTACTCACCCTTGAAGATGTGAATTACACGAAAGCGCTTGGGAACTTCGTGTTTTCTTCTTTCCTTGTGGTTATCAGCATATACCTACAGTAGATCACGCGCACCTACAGTGATTTACTTGCATATATATATATATATATATATATATATATATATATATATATATATATATATATATATATATATATATATATATATATATATATATATATATATACATATATATATATATGCTGTACAAGGATAGCTTTTGTTTATACCCAACAGACTTGTGGTCGCTAGATTGGGAGGATATTGGCGAGACTCTCAGGCTGGAAAAATTACATTGTGATTCTTACCAAGAAGAGGAGAAAGATTTTGTGTTGCTTAAGTCCCCCGGGTGACCGCGGCTCTGGCCTCAGCCACCACCACAGATTTTACACAATAAATCTTAACATTATAAAACATTATAAAGCAGCTAAAGTATGATTTATTAGCATTTTATGAAACATTTAATGAAACATTTACCTACATCTTAAGTTAATTTAAGAGGTGTGTCTCCCAGCTTGTATCAAACACAACATTCAAGGCAAAAAAATATTTTAATTGCCATTATATTCAGATTACCAAAAAGGGTCATCATAGTCGAGCAAAATGATGAGCTGTGGATTCGAGTTTACAGCAAACAATGAATGTAAGAAAAGAGTAAGACAGCACTCGAGCACGACAGACTGGTAAAGTGAAACCATCGTTCACCCTCGACCTCACACAGCCGAGTAATAATGGCATCTCTCGAGGTCAAAAGTCCTGAGCACCGCCTCAAGATGAGCAATTCTCAGTACAAGTGGAGGAAAATAATAAAAATCTCTCGCCGTCCAAGGGTATATAAAAGAGAAATCCGAGGACTGAGGGCAGTAATAAAGCGGTAGCCGTAAGGAGAGGGTCTCGCTCGTGATGCTCTCCTCGGCCAACACTTTACTTCTCAAATAATCCCCTTCCTTTTTTTACCCTTTTTTATTTACTTTTTTTTCTCTCTTTCGCGGGTGGCGCTGTGGGAGACGAAGGAAAGATAGATGGAAGGTACACAGATGGTTGAGGTGGGGGAAGGTTGGCGGTGATGGATTGTTGATGAGGGAGAAAAGAACAGATGATATTGGGGGTAAGGAGGGAGAGGTAAGGTAATAAGGGTATTGGAAAGGTTGAGGGGGGTAGTAGGAGGGAAAGGATGAGACAGGAGGGTAGGAAAGAAAGGTAAGAGGGAGAGAAGGATAAAGAGGATGCGCAGGTAAGGAAGTTGAAGGAAAGACTGAGGGAAAGGGAGGAGGAAGAGAGGGATTGTGTGTTTTATAAGCTTATGTTTTAATTCCTGTGTTTCTTTGTTAATAATTAGCTATTGTATGAGCATTTACCCATGCGAAGGTGTGCATTGTGAATGTAGGTATACGGATAAGATTGTTTGTGTAAGTGAGGTATAAGACCAAAGCCCACACGAACAACGCTCCCTTTGATTTGCTTTACGAAATACAAAAAAAAAAAAAATAATCCTCAACTCACTTCTTAAAGCATGTTTTATTTCAACAGCTGCAATATATACAGTATATTAATGGACATCTGACAAAAGGTGATTTAAAAAACAGCGTGAAACTGTGTATGATAAAACGTAATGATATACACGACAAATAATACGAGAAAAAATAAAATAATGGAAGATTATATTATTAGTGTACAACTGTTTATGAATAAAATTAAACTGCTGTATTTAACTATGAGGATAACAGGTTCATAGAAATACATACACACGAAATTAGAACGACGATGATTGTTAGGACAGACTAGAAGAACACAATTCACTATAAGAGTAAAACCCTGTGATAAATATGAACATGACGAATATATTTACAATTCAAGCAGCGTTCAAGTATCAAAGTGGCCGTTTTTTGGTAAACTGTATTGTATATGTGATGGTATTGAGACACGGCTGTATGGTGTTGAGACACGGCCTTATGGTGCTGAGACTCGGTTTAATGGTTTTGAAACTCGACTTTATGGTATTGAGATCGACTTTATGGTGTTGAGACTCAGCTTCATGGTGTTGAACCTCGGCAGTTTCATGGTGCTGAGACTCTACTTCATGGTGTTGAGACTTGACATCATGGTATTAAGACTCCGCTTCCTAGTGTCGAGACTCAGTTTCATGGTGTTCAGACTCGGCTTCATACTCTGAAAACAACAATGGTTCAGAGAAGATGAGGTCGACACATACTGGAGAGGTTCAGTCGTCCTCTAGTGTGTGGTCAGGAGTAGTCCTACTCTAGTGTGTGGTCAGGAATAGTCCTACTCTAGTGTGTGGTCAGGAGTAGTCCTCCTCTAGTGTGTGGTCAGGGATAGTCCTCCTCTAGTGTGTGGTCAGGAGTAGTCCTCCATTAGTTTGTGGTCAAGGATAGTCCTACTCTAGTGTGTGGTTAGGAGTAGTCCTCCTCTTGTGTGTGGTCAGGTATAGTCCTCCTCTAGTGTGTGGTCAGGTATAGTCCTCCTCTAGTGTGTGGTCAGGTATAGTCCTCCTCTAGTGTGTGGTCAGGTATAGTCCTACTCTAGTGTGTGGTCAGGAGTAGTCCTCCTCTAGTGTGTGGGCAGGAATAGTCCTCCTCTATTGTGTGGTCAGGTATAGTCCTCCTCTAGTGTGTGGTCAGGATAGTCCTCCTCTAGTGTGTGGTCAGGTATAGTCCTCCTCTAGTGTGTGGTCAGGGATAGTCTCTATAGTGTGTGAGGTCAGATAGTCCTCCTCTAGTGTGTGGTCAGAGATAGTCCTCCTCTAGTGTTGTGGTCAGAAAGTCTCTCTGTGTGGGTCAGGGATAGTCCTCCTCTAGTGTGTGGTCAGGGGATAGTCCTCCTCTAGTGTGTGGTCAGAATAGTCCTCCTCTATGGGTCTGTCCTCCTCTTGTGTGTGGTGGAATAGTTCTCCAGTGTGTGGTCAGGGATAGTCCTCCTCTAGTGTGTGGTCAGGATAGTCCTCCTCTAGTGTGTGGTCAGGGATAGTCACTCCTCTAGTGTGTGGTCAGGTAGTCCTCTCTAGTGTGTGGTCAGGAGTAGTCCTCCTCTGGTGTGTGGTGGAATAGTCCTCCTCTAGTGTGATGGTGGATAGTCTCCTCTTTCAGTGTGTGGTCAGGGATAGTCCTCCTCTAGTGTGTGGTTAAGAGATAGTCCTCCTTCTTGTGTGTGGTCAGTAATAGTCCCTAGTGTGTGGTCAGGGATAGTCCTTCTCTTGTGTGTGGTCAGGGAAATCCTCCTCTAGTGTGTGGTCAGGATAGTCATCTCCTAGTGTGTGGTCAAAAGTGTCATCTCCTCTAGTGTGTGGTCAGGGATAGTCCTCCTCTAGTGTGTGGTCAAGTAGTCCTCCTCTAGTGTGTGGGTCAAGTGTCCTCTCCAGTGTGTGTGTTAGTCCTCCTCTAGTGTGTGCAGCGAGATAGTCCTCTCAGTGTGTGGTCAGGAATAGTCCTCCTCTAGTGTGTGGTGGGATGTCACTCCTCTAGTGTGTGGTCAGGGATAGTCTCCTCTCTAGTGTGTGGTGGGATATCTCCTCAGTGTTGGTCAAATAGTCCTCCTCTAGTGTGTGGTCAGGGATAGTCCTCCTCTTGTGTGGTCCAGAATAGTCCTCCTCTAGTGTGTGGTCAGGATAGTCCTCCTCAGGTGTGTGGTCAGGAAAGTCCTCCTCTAGTGTGTGGTCAGAATAGTCCTCCTCCTGTGTGTGGTCAGGGATAGTCCTCCTCTAGTGTGTTGTAGGAATAGTCCTCCTCTAGTGTGTGGTCAGTAGTCCTCCTCTGAGTGTGTGGTCAGGGATAGTCCTCCCAGTGTGTGGTCAGAGTATTCCTCCTCTAGTGTGGTCAGGGATAGTCTCCTCCCTAGTGTGTGGTCAGGAATAGCCTCCTCTAGTGTGTGGTCAGGGTCCCCTTAGTGTGTGGTCAGGTAGTCCCTCTGATGTGTGTGGTCAGGGATAGTCCTCCTCAGTGTGGTCAGGGACAGTCTCCTCTAGTGTGTGCAGGGATAGTCCTCCTTTGTGTGGTCAGATAGTCCTCCTCTAGTGTGTGGTCAGGATAGTCCTCCTCTGAGTGTGTGGTAGGGATAGTCCTCCTCAGTGTGTGGTCAGGATAGTCCTCCTCTAGTGTGTGGTCAGGATAGTCCTCCCCTACTGTGTGTGGTCAGGTAGTCCTCTCTAGTGTGTGGTCAGGGGATAGTCCCTCTAGGTGTGGTCAGGATAGTCCTCCTCTAGTGTGTGGTCAGGGATAGTCACTCCTCTAGTGTGTGGTCAGAAGTCCTCTAGTGTGTGGTCAGTGATCCTCCTAGTGTGTGGTCAGGGATAGTCCTCCTCTAGTGTGTGGTCAGGATAGTCTCCTCTAGTGTGTGGTCAGGGATAGTCCTCCTCAGTGTGTGTGGTCAGGATATCCTCGTGTCAGAAGTCTCCTCTAGTGGTCGGATAATCCTCCTCTAGTGTGTAGGATAGTCCTCCTCTGGTGTGGTCCAAGATAGTCCTCCTCTAGTGTGTGGTCAGGGATAGTCCTCCTCTAGTTGTGGTCAAGGAGTCTCCTCCTGGATGGTCAGGATAGTCCTCCTCTAGTGTGTGGTCAAATAGTCTCTCTCTAGTGTGTGGTCAGGAGATAGTCTTCTCAGTGTGTGGTCAGAAACAGTCCTCCTCAGTGTGTGGTCAGGATAGTCCTCCTCTAGTGTGTGGTAGGGACAGTCCTCCTCTAGTGTGTGGTCGGGATAGTCCTCTCTAATGTGTGGTCAATAGTCTCCTCTAGTGTGGTCAGGATAGTCCTCCTCGTGTGTGTGGTCAGGATAGTCCTCCTCTAGTGTGTGGTCGAGATAGTCCTCTAGTGTGTAGTCGAAATAGTCTCCTCTAGTGTGTGGTCAGGGATAGTCCTCCTCTGAGTGTGTGGTCATAGTCTTCTCTAGTGTTTGGTCAGGATAGTCCTCTCTAGTGTGTGGTCGGAATAGTCCTCCTCTAGTGTGTGGTCAGGGATAGTCCTCCTCTAATGTGTGGTCAGGGATAGTCCTCCTCTAGTGTGTGGTGGGATATTGTCCTCCTGGTGTGTGGTCAGAAACAGTCCTCTCAGTGTGTGGTCAGGGATAGTCCTCTCTATTCTCTCATGTGCAGTGAGAGTCTCCTCTAGTGTGTGGTCAGGGATAGTCCTCCTCCTAGTGTGTGGTCAGGGATAGTCCTCCTCTAGTGTGTGGTCAGGGATAGACTCTCTAGTGTGTGGTCAGAAATAGTCCTCCTCTAGTGTGGTCAGGAATAGTCCTCCTCTAGTGTGTGGTCAGGGGATAGTACTCCTCAGTGTGTTCAGAATAGTCCTCCTCTATGGTCAGAATAGTCCTCCTCTAGTGTGTGGTGGATATCCTCCTCCCAGGTGTGCAGAAGTCCTCCTCCAGTGGTCAGGATAGTCCTCCTCTAGTATGGTCGGGATAGTCCTCCTTTGTGTGGGTCAGTGTCCCTCTAGTGTGTGGTCAGGGATAGTCCTCCTCTAGTGTGTGGTCAGGGATTATCTCTCTAGTGTGCAGTGAAAGTCCTCCTCTGGTGTGGTCAGGGATAGTCCTCCTCTAGTGTGTGGTCAGATACAGTCCCTCCTCTAGTGTGTGGTCAGGATAGTCCTCCTCTAGTGTGTGGTCAGGGATAGTTCCTCCTAGTGTGTGGTCAGGGATAGTCTCCTCTAGTGTGTGGTCAGGGATAGTCCTCCTCTAGTGTGTGGTCAGAGAAGTCCTCCTCTAGTGTGTGTTCAGGGATAGTCACTCCTCTAGTGTGTGGTCAGAAACAGTCCTCCTCTAGTGTGTGGTCAGGGTAGTCCTCCTCTAGTGTGGCGGTGATAGTCCTCCTCTAGTGGCCAGATAGAAATCCTCCTCCTGGTGTGCATGGGAAATAGTCCTCCTCTGGTGTGTGGTCAGGAAGTCCTCCTAGTGTGTGGTCAGGATAGTCCTCCTCTAGTGTGGTCAGAAACAGTCTCCTCTAGTGTGTGGTCAGGGATAGTCCTCCTCCTAGTGTGTGGTCAGGGATAGTCTCCTCTAGTGTGTGGTCAGACAGTCCTCCTCTAGTGTGTGGTCAGGATAGTCCTCCTCTGAGTGTGGGTCAAAACAGTCCTCCTCTAGTGTGTGGTCAGGATAGTCCTCCTCTAGTGTGTGGTCCAAGAACAGTCCTCCTCCAGTGTGTGGTCAGGGATAGTCACTCCTCTAGTGTGTGGTCAGAAACAGTCCTCCTCCTCTAGTGTGTGGTGGGGATATGTCCTCCTCTGTGGTGGAAACAGTCCTCCTCCTAGTGTGTGGTCAGGTAGTCCTCCTCTGGTGTTGTCGAAACAAGTCCTCCTCTAGTGTGTGGTCAGGATAGTCCCTCCTAGTGTGTGGTCGGGATAGTCCCTCTAGTGTGTGGTCAGAAGTCCCTAGTGTGGTCAGGGATAGTCTCCTCTGGTGGGTCAGAAACAGTCTCCTCTAGTGTGTGGTCAGGATAGTCCTCCTCTAGTGTGTGGTCAGAAACAGTCCTCCTCTGAGTGTGTGGTCAGGTATAGTCCTCTCTAGTGGTGGTCAGGGATAGCTCCTCCTAGTGTGTGGTCAGGGATAGTCACTCCCCTAGTGTGGTCAGAGTTCCCCGTGCGGTCAAAACAGTCCTCCTCTAGTGTGTGGTGGATAGTCCTCCTCTAGTGTGTGGTCAGGGATAGTCTCCTCTAGTGTGTGGTCAGAACAGTCCTCCTCTAGTGTGTGGTGTGGTCTCCTCTAGTGTGTGGTCAGGATAGTCTCTAGTGTGTGGTCAGGAAAGTCCTCCTCTAGTGTGTGGTCAGGATAGTCCTCCTCTAATGTGGAAGCAGTCCTCCTCTAGTGTGGTCAGGGATAGTCTCCTCTAGTGTGCGGTCAGACAGTCCTCCTCTAGTGTGTGGTCAGGATATGTCCTCCTCTAGTGTGTGGTCAGAGATAGTCCTCCTCTAGTGTGTGGTCAGGATAATCCTCCTCTAGTGTGCGGTCAGAGTCCTCCTCAGTGTGTGGTCAGGGTGATCCTCCTCTAGTGTGCGTGAAACAGTCCTCCTCTAGTGTGTGGTCAGGGATAGTCCTCCTCAGTGTGGTGAAACGGTCATCTCCTCTAGTGTGTGGTCAGGGATAGTCCTCCTCTAGTGTGCGGTCAGAAACAGTCCTTCTCTCTGTGTGTGCGTAAGTCTCCTCTAGTGTGTGGAGGATCCTCCTCTGGTGTGGTCAGGATAGTCCTCTCTAGTGTGTGGTCAGGATAGTCCTCTCTGTGTGTGGTCAGAAACAGTCCTCCTCTAGTGTGGTCAGGGTCCTCCTCTAGTGGGTCAGAAGTCTCCTCGTGTGGTCAGGATAGTCCTCCTCTAGGTGGTCAGATAGTCCCTCCTCTAGTGTGGGTCAGAATAGCCTCCCCTCTAGTGTGTGGTCAGGATAGTCCTCCAGGTGTGTAGTCCCTCTAGTCAGGATGTCCTCTCCTGGTGTGGTCGGGATAGTCCTCCTCTAGTGTGTGGTCAGGATAGTCCTCCCATGTGGTCAGAAACAGTCCTCCTCTAGTGTGCAGAGGATAGTCCTCCTCTAGTGTGTGGTCAGAAACAGTCCCTCCTCTAGGTGGTGGATAGTCCTCCTCTAGTGTGTGAGGGATAGTCCTCCTCTAGTGTGTGGTCAGTAGTCCTCCTCTAGTGTGTGGTCAGGATCAGTCCTCCTCTAGTGTGTGGTCAGGATAGTCCTCCTCCTAGTGTGTGGTCAGAAACAGTCCTCCCCAGTGTGTGGTCAGGTATAGTCCCCTCTAGTGTGTGTGGACAGGGATAGTCCCCTCTAGTGTGTGGTCAGGAATAGTCCTCCTCTAGTGTGAGTCAGGGACAGTCCCTCTATGTGGTCAGGGATAGTCCTCCTCTAGTGTGTGGTCAGGACAGTCCTCTAGTGTGTGGTGCAGGACAGTCCTCCCAGTGTGTGTCAGAAACAGTCCTCCTCTAGTGTGGTCAGGGATTGTCCTCCTCTAGTGTGTGGTCAGAAATAGTCCTCCTCTAGTGTGTGGTCAGGAATATCCTCCTCTAGTGTGTGGTCAGGAATAGTCCTCCCTAGTGTGTGGTCAGGATAGTCCTCCTCTAGTGTGTGGTCAGAAACAGTCCTCCTAGTGTGTGGTCAGATAGTCCTCCTCTAGTGTGCGGTCAGAAACAGTCCTCCTCTAGTTTGTGGTCAGGAATATCCTCCTCTAGTGTGCGGTCAGAAACAGTCCTCCTCTTGTATGTGGTCAGGATAGTCCTCCCCTAGTGTGTGGTCAGGGATTGTCCCTCCTCTAGTGTGTGGTCAGATAGTCCTCCTCTAGTGTGTGTTGTCAGAAACAGTCCTCTAGTGTGTGGTCAGGGATAGTCCTCCTCTAGTGTGTGGTCAGGAATACCCTCTCTAGTGTGTGGTCAGGGACAGTCCTCTAGTGTGTTTTCAGGGATAGTCCTCCTCTAGTGTGTGGTCAGGATAGTCCTCTCTAGTGTGTGGTCAGACAGTCCTCCCTCTAGTGTGGTCAGGATAGTCCTCCTCTAGTGTGTGGTCAGTGATAGTCCTCCCAGTGTGTGGTCAGGATAGTCCTCCCAGTGTGTGGTCAGAATCCTCCCTAGTGTGTGGTCAGATCAGTCCTTCTCTAGTGTTTGGTCAGGATATCCTCCCCAGTGTGTGTGGTCAGTGATAGTCCTCCCTAGTGTGTGGTCAGGTATAGTCCTCCTCTAGTGTGTGGTCAGGGATATTCCTCCTCTAGTGTTTGGTCAGAAACAGTCCTCCTCCAGTGTGTGGTCAGGATAGTCCTCTCAAGAGTGCTGTCAGAAACAGTCCACTTAGTTGTGTGGTCAGGGATAGTCCTCCTCTAGTGTGTGGTCAGGGACAGTCATCCTCTAGTGTGGTCAGGGATAGTCCTCCCTAGTGTGTGGTCAGGGATAACCTCCTCTTGTGTGTTGTCAGAAACAGTCCTCCTAGTGTGTGGTCAGAGATAGTTCTCTAGTGTGTGTGGTCAGGGATAGTCCTCTCCAGTGTGTGGTCAGGTATAGTCCTCCCTCTAGTGTGTGGCAGGGATAGTCCTTCCCCAGGTGTGTGGTCAGGGATAGTACTCCTCTATATGTGGTCAGGATAGTCCTCCTCTTTTGTGTGTGGTCAGTGATAGTCCCCTCTAGTGTGTGATCAGGATAGTCCTACTCTAGTGTGTAGTCAGGGATTGTCCTCCTCTAGTGTGCGGTTAGAAACACTGTCCTCAGTGTGTGGTCAGGATAGTCCTCCTCTAGTGTGTGGTCAGAAACAGTCCTCCCTAGTGTTTGGTCAGGGATATCCTCCCCAGGTGTGGTCAGACAGTCCTCCTCTAGTGTGTGCAGGATAGTCCTACTCCATGTGTGTGGTCAGGTATATCCTCCTCATGTGTGGTCAGGATAGTCCTCCTCTAGTGTGTGGTCAGAAACAGTCCTCCTCTCTAGTGTGTGGTCAGGATAGTCCTCCTCTAGTGTGTGGTCAGAGATAGTCCTCCTCTAGTGTGTGGTCAGAGATAGTCCTCTCTAGTGTGTGGTCAGAAACAGTCCTCCTCCTCTAGTGTGTGGTCAGATAGTCCTCCCTAGTGTGTGGTCAGGATAGTACTCCCATGTCAGAAAAGTCCTCTAGTGTGTTCAGGGATAGTCCTCCTCCAGTGTGTGGTCAGGAATAGTCCTCCCCAGTGGTGTGGTCAGGATAGTCCTTCTCCAGTGTGTGGTCAGATAGTCCTCCTCTAGTGTGTGGTCAGAGATAGTCCTCCTCTGTTGTGTGGTCAGGATATACTCCCAGTGTGTGGTCAGAAACAGTTCTCTCTACTGTGTGGTCAGGGATAGTCCTCTCCAGTGTGGTCAGGTATAACCTCCCTAGTGCGTGGGCAGGATAGTCCTTCTCCAGTGTGTGGTCAGGGATAGTACTCCTCTAGTATGTGGTCAGGATAGTCCTCCTTGTGTGTGGTCAGTGATAGTCCCCCTCTAGTGTGTGATCAGGATTGTCCTACTTAGTGTGTAGTCAGGGATTGTCCTCCTCTAGTGTGTGGTCAGGATAGTCCTCCTCTAGTGTGTGGTCAGATACAGTCCTCCTCTAGTGTTTGCTCAGGATAGTCCTCCTCTAGTGTGTGGTCAGGATAGTCCACTCCAGTGTGTGGTCAGGCATTGTCCTCCCTCTAGTGTGTGTTCAGGGATAGTCCTCCTCTAGTGTGTGGTCAGAAACAGTCCTCCTCTAGTGTGTGGTCAGATAGTCCTCCTCTTGAGTGCGGTCAGAAACAGTCTTCCTCTAGTGTATGGTCAGGATAGTCCTCCTCTAGAGTGCGGTCAGAAACAGTCCTCCTCTAGTGTGTGGTCAGGATAGTCCTCTCTAGTGTGGTCAGAAACAGTCCTCCTCTAGTGTGTGTGTTCAGGATAGTCCTCCTTAGTGTGTGGTCAGAAACAGTCCTCCTCTTGTGTCTGGTCAGGTAGAGTCCTCGTCTAGTGTGTGGTCAGTGATAGTCCTCCTCTAGTGTGTGGTCAGAGATAGTCCTCCTCTAGTGTGTTGTCAGAAACAGTCCTCCTCTAGTGTGGTCAGGATAGTCCTCCTCTAGTGTGTGGTCAGGGATAGTACTCTAGTGGTGTGGTCAGAAAGAGTCCTCCTCTACTGTGTGCTCAGGGATAGTCCTCCTCCAGTGTGTGGTCAGGATAATCCTCCTCCTCTAGTGCGTGGTCAGGATAGTCCTTCTCCATGTGTGTGGTCAGGATACTCTAGTATGTGGTCAGATAGTCCTCTTTGTGTGTGGTCAGTGATAGTCCTCTAGTGATCAGGATAGTCCTACTCTAGTGTGTAGTCAGGATTGTCCTCCTCTAGTGTTTGGTCCAGGATAGTCCTCCTCTAGTGTGTGGTCAGGGATAGTCCTACTCCAGTGTGTGGTCAGGTATAGTCCTCCTCTAGTGTGTGTTCAGATAGTCATCCTCTAGTGTGTGGTCAGAAACAGTCCTCCTCTAGTGTGTGGTCAGGGATAGTCCTCCTCTAGAGTGCGGTCAGAAACAGTCTTCCTCTAGTGTATGGTCAGGGATAGTCCTCCTCTAGAGTGCGGTCAGAAACAGTCCTCCTCTAGTGTGTGGTCAGGTATAGTCCTCCTCTAGTGTGTGGTCAGAAACAGTCCTCCTCTAGTGTGTGTTCAGGGATAGTCCTCCTCTAGTGTGTGGTCAGAAACAGTCCTCCTCTTGTGTCTGGTCAGGTAGAGTCCTCGTCTAGTGTGGTCAGTGATAGTCCTCCTCTAGTGTGTGGTCAGAGATAGTCCTCCTCTAGTGTGTTGTCAAAACAGTCCTCCTCTAGTGTGTGGTCAGGGATAGTCCTCCTCTAGTGTGTGGTCAGGGATAGTACTCCTCTAGTGTGTGGTCAGAAAGAGTCCTCCTCTACTGTGTGCTCAGGGATAGTCCTCCTCTAGTGTGTGGTCAGGGATAGTCCTCCTCTGGTGTGTGGTCAGAAACAGTCCTCCTCTAGTGTGGGTCAGGATAGTCTCCTCTAGGGGTCAGAAACAGTCCTCCTCTAGTGTGTGGTCAGTTATAGTCCTCCTCTAGTGTGTGGTCAGAAACAGTCTCCTCTAGTGTGTGTTAGGGATAGTCCTCCTCTAGTGTGTGGTCAGAACAGTCCTCCTCTTGTGTCTGGTCAGGTAGAGTCCTCGTCTAGTTGGTCAGTGATAGTCCTCCTCTAGTGTGTGGTCAGAGATAGTCCTCCTCTAGTGTGTTGTCAGAAATAGTCCTCCTCTTGTGTGGTCAGGGATAGTCCTCTTCTAGTGTGTGGTCAGGGTAGTCCTCCTCTAGTGCGTGGTCAGAAACAGTCCTCTCTACTGTGTGCTCAGGGATAGTCCTCCTCTAGTGTGTGGTAAGGATAGTCCTCTCTAGTGTGTGGTCAGGGATAGTCCTCCTCTAGTGTGTTGTCAGAATCAGTCCTCCTCCAGTGTGTGGTCAGGGATAGTCCTCTCTAGCGTGTGATCAGAAACAGTCCTCCTCTAGTGTGTGGTCAGGTATAGTCCTCCTCCAGTGTGTTTTCAGAAACAGTCCTCCTCTAGTGTGTGGTCAGGGATAGTCCTCCTCTAGTGTGTGATCAGAAACAGTCCTCCTCTAGTGTGTGGTCAGTGATAGTCCTCCTCTAGTGTGCGGTTAGAAACAGTCCTCCTCTAGTGTGTGGTCAGGGATAGTCCTCCTCTAGTGTGCGGTCAGAAACAGTCCTCCTCTAGTGTGTGGTCAGGGATAGTCCTCCTCTAGTGTGGTCAGGTAAAGTCTTACTCTAGTGTGTAGTCAGGGATAGTCCTCATCTAGTGTGTGGTCAGAAACAGTCCTCCTCTAGTGTGTGGTCAGGGATAGTCCTCGTCTAGTGTGTTGTCAGAAACAGTCCTCCTCTAGTGTGTGGTCAGGGATAGTCCTCCTCTAGTGTGTGATCAGAAACAGTCCTCCTCTAGTGTGTGGTCAGGGATAGTCCTCCTCTAGTGTGTTGTCAGAAACAGTCCTCCTCTAGTGTGTGGTCAGGTATAGTCCTTCTCTAGTGTGGTCAGGGATAGTCCTCCTCTAGTGTGTGGTCAGAAACAGTCCTCCTCTAGTGTGGGTCAGGGATAGTCCTCCTCTAGTGTGTGATCAGAAACAGTCCTCCTCTAGTGTGTGGTCAGGGATAGTCCTCCTCTAGTGTGTTGTCAGAAACAGTCCTCCTCCAGTGTGTGGTCAGGGATAGTCATCCTCTAGTGTGTGGTCAGGGATAGTCCTCCTCTAGTGTGTGGTCAGGGATAGTCCTCCTCTTGTGTGTTGTCAGAAACAGTCCTCCTCTAGTGTGTGGTCAGAGATAGTTCTCCTCTACTGTGTGGTCAGGGATAGTCCTCCTCCAGTGTGTGGTCAGGTATAATCCTCCTCTAGTGCGTGGTCAGGGATAGTCCTTCTCCAGTGTGTGGTCAGGGATAGTACTCCTCTAGTATGTGGTCAGGGATAGTCCTCCTTTTTGTGTGTGGTCAGTGATAGTCCCCTCTAGTGTGTGATCAGGATAGTCCTACTCTAGTTTGTAGTCAGGATTGTCCTCCTCTAGTGTGGTCAGTGATAGTCCTCCTCTAGTGTGCGGTTGAAACAGTCCTCCTCTAGTGTGTGGTCAGGGATAGTCTCCTCTAGTGTGCGGTCAGAAACAGTCCTCCTCTAGTGTGTGGTCAGATAGTCCTCCTCTAGTGTGTGGTCAGGGATAGTCCTCCTCTAGTGTGTGGTCGGGATAGTCCTCCTCTAGTGTGTGGTCAGGGATAGTCCTCCTCTTGTGTGTGGTCAGGGATAGTCCTCTCTAGTGTGTGGTCAGAAACAGTCCTCCTCTAGTGTGTAGTCAGGATAGTCCTCCTCTAGTGTCCTCTAGTGTGTGGTCAGGGATAGTCCTCCTCTAGTATGTGGTCAGGGATAGTCCTCCTTTTTGTGTGTGGTCGATGATAGTCCCCTCAGTGTGTGTTCAGGGATAGTCCTACTCTAGTGTGTAGTCATATTCAGTCCTCCTCTAGTGTGTGGTCAGGGATAGTCCTCCTCTAGTGTGCGGTCAGAAACAGTCTTCTCCAGTGTGGTCAGGATAGTCCTCCTCTAGTGTGTGGTGAAACAGTCCTCCTCTAGTGTGTGGTCAGGGATAGTCCTCCTCTAGTGTGTGGTCAGAAACAGTCCTCCTCTAGTGTGTGGTCGGGATAATCTCCTCCTCAGTGTGTGGTCAGAAACAGTCCTCCTCTAGTGTGTGGTCAGGATAGTCCTCCTCTAGTGTGGTCAGAAACAGTCCTCCTCTAGTGTGGTCAGGGATAGTCCTCTAGTGTGTGTGTCAGAAACAGTCCTCCTCTAGTGTGTGGTCAGGATAGTCCTCCTCAGTGTGTGTGTCAGGGATAGTCCTCCTCTAGTGTGTGGTCAGTGATAGTCCTCCCCTAGTGTGTGGTCAGAAACAGTCCTCTAGTGTGTGGTCAGGGATAGTCCTCCCCTAGTGTGTGGTCAGAAACAGTCCTCCTCTAGTGTGTGGTCAGGATAGTCCTCCTCCAGTGTGTGGTCAGGATAGTCCCCTCTAGTGTGTGGTCAGAAACAGTCCTCCTCTGTGTGTGGTCAGGATAGTCCTCCTCTAGTGTGTGGTCAGGGATAGTCCTCCTCCAGTGTGTGTGGTCAGGGATATCTCCTCTAGTGTGGTCAGATAGTCCTCCTCTAGTGTGGTCAGGGACAGTCCTCCTCTAGTGTGTGGTCAGGTCCTCCTCTAGTGTGTGGTCAGAAACAGTCCTCCTCTAGTGTGTGGTCAGGGATAGTCCTCCCAGTTCTAGTGTGTGGTCAGGATAGTCCTCTAGTGTGTGGTCAGGATAGTCCTCTTGTGTGTGGTCAGGATAGTCCCCCCTAGTGTGTGTGTCAGGATAGTCCTACCTAGTGTGTGGTCAGGAAAGTCCTCCCAGTGTGTGGTCAGGATACTCCTCTAGTGTGTGGTTAGAAACAGTCCTCCCTAGTGTGTGGTCAGAGATAGTCCTCCTCTAGTGTGCGGTCAGAATCAGTCCTCTATGTGTGGTCAGGATAGTCCTCCTCAGTGTGTGGTCATATTCAGCCTTCTAGTGTTTGTCAGGATAGTCCTCCTCTAGTGTGTGGTCAGAAACAGTCCTCCTCTAGTGTGTGGTCAGGGATAGTCCTCCTCTAGTGTGTGGTCAGGGATAGTCCTCCTCTAGTGTGTGGTCAGGATAGTCCTCCTCTAGTGTGTGGTCAAAACAGTCCTCCTCCAGGTGTGTGGTCAGGATAGTCCTCCTCTAGAGTGCTGTCAGAAACAGTCCTTCTCTAGTGTGTGGTCAGGATAGTCCTCTAGTGTGTGGTCAGGATAGTCCTCCCAGTGTGTGGTCAGATAGTCCCCCTAGTGTGTGGCCGGGATAGTCCTCTCTAGTGTGGTCAGAAACAGTCCTCCTCTAGTGTGTGGTCAGAGATAGTCCTCTAGTGTGTGGTCAGGGATAGTCCTTAGTGTGTGGTCAGAAACAGTTCTCTCTAGTGTGTGGTCAGGATAGTCCTACTCTAGTGTGTGTCAGGGAAAGTCCTCTCTAGTGTGTGGTCAGTGATAGTCCTCCTCTAGTGTGCGGTTAGAAACAGTCCTCCCTAGTGTGTGGTCAGATAGTCCTCCTCTAGTGTGCGGTCAGAATCAGTCCTCCTCTAGTGTGTGGTCAGGGATAGTCCTTCTAGTGTGTGGTCATATTCAGTCCTCTCTCTAGTGTTTGGTCAGGGATAGTCCCTCCTAGTGTGCGGTCAGAAACAGTCCTCCTCTAGTGTGTGGTCAGGGATAGTCCTCCTCTAGTGTGTGGTCAGGTATCCTCCTCTAGTGTGTGGTCAGGATATTCCTCAGCGTGTGGTCGAAACAGTCCTCCTCCAGTGTGTGGTCAGGATAGTCCTCTCTAGTGTGTGTCAGAAACAGTCCTTCTAGTGTGTGGTCAGGGATAGTCCTCCTTGTGTGTGGTCAGGATAGTCCTCCTCTAGTGTGTGTGCAGATACCTCCTCTAGTGTGTGTCAGATAGTCCTCCCTTGTGTGTTGTCAGAAACAGTCCTCCTCTAGTGTGTGGTCAGGATAGTCCTCCTCTTGTGTGTGGTCAGGGATAGTCCTCCCTAGTGTGTGGTCAGGATAGTCCTCTAGTGTGTGGTCAGGATAGTCCCTCTAGTGTGGTCAGAAACAGTCCTCCTCTAGTGTGTGGTCAGGATAGTCCTTCTCCAGTGTGTGGTCAGGGATAGTCCTCTATGTGTGGTCGGGATGTCCCCTTTTGTGTGTTCAGGATAGTCCTCCTCTAGTGTGTGGTCAGGGATAGTCCTACTCTAGTGTGTAGTCAGGGAAAGTCCTCCTCTAGTGTGTGGTCAGTGATAGTCCTCTTCTAGTGTGCGGTTAGAAACAGTCCTCCTCTAGTGTGTGGTCAGGGATATTCCTCCTCTAGTGTGCGGTCAGAATCATTCCTCCTCTAGTGTGTTGTCAGGGATAGTCCTCCTCTAGTGTGTGGTCATATTCAGTCCTTCTCTAGTGTTTGGTCAGGGATAGTCCTCCTCTCGTGTGCGGTCAGGGATAGTACTCGTCTAGTGTGTGATCAGGGATAGTCCTCCTCTTGTGTGTGGTCAGGGATAGTACTCCTCTAGTGTGTGGTCAGAAACAGTCCTCCTCTACTGTGTGATCAGGGATAGTCCTACTCTAGTGTGTATTCAGGGATTGTCCTCCTCTAGTGTGTGGTCAGTAATAGTCCTCCTTTAGTGTGCGGTTAGAAACAGTCGTCCTCTAGTGTGTGGTCAGGGATAGTCCTCCTCTTGTGTGCGGTCAGAAACAGTCCTCCTCTAGTGTGTGGTCAGGGATAGTATTCCTCTAGTGTGTGGTCAGATACAGTCCTCCTCTAGTGTTTGCTCATGGATAGTCCTCCTCTAGTGTGTGGTCAGGGATAGTCCTACTCCAGTGTGTGGTCAGGTATAGTCCTCCTCTAGTGTGTGGTCAGGTATAGTCCTCCTCTAGTGTGCGGTCAGAAACAGTCCTCCTCTAGTGTGTGGTCAGGGATAGTCCTACTCCAGTGTGTGGTCAGGTATAGTCCTCCTCTAGTGTGTGGTCAGAAACAGTCCTCCTCTAGTGTGTGGTCAGGGATTGTCCTCCTCTAGAGTGCGGTCAGAAACAGTCTTCCTCTAGTGTATGGTCAGGTATAGTCCTCCTCTAGTGTGTTGTCAGAAACAGTCCTCTTCTAGTGTGTGGTCAGGGATAGTCCTCCTCTAGTGTGTGATCAGAAACAGTCCTCCTCTAGTGTGTGGTCAGGGATAGTCCTCCTCTAGTGTGTGGTCAGGTATAGATCTCCTCTAGTGTGTGGTCAGGGATAGTCCTCCTCTAGTGTGTGGTCAGAAACAGTCCTCCTCTAGTGTGTGGTCAGGGATAGTCATCCTCTAGTGTGTGGTCAGAAACAGTCCTCCTCTAGTGTGTGGTCAGGTATAGTCCTCCTCTAGTGTGTGGACAGGGATAGTACTCCTCTAGTGTGTGGTCAGGAATAGTCCTCCTCTAGTGTGAGATCAGGGACAGTCCTCCTCTAGTGTGTGGTCAGGGATAGTCCTCCTCTAGTGTGTGGTCAGAAACAGTCCTCCTCTAGTGTGTGGTCAGGGATTGTCCTCCTCTAGTGTGCGGTCAGAAACAGTCCTCCTCTAGTTTGTGGTCAGGAATATCCTCCTCTAGTGTGCGGTCAGAAACAGTCCTCCTCTAGTGTGTGGTCAGGAATATCCTCCTCCTAAGTGTGCGGTCAGGTATAGTCCTCCTCCTAGTGTGTGTGGTCAGGGATGGTCTCCTCTAGTGTGTGGTCAAACAGTCTCCTCTGAGTGTGTGGTCAGGGATTGTCCTCTCCTCTAGTGTGCGGTCAAAACAGTCCTCCTCTAGTTTGTGGTCAGGAATATCCTCCTCTAGTGTGCGGTCAGAAACATTCTTCCTCTTGTGGGTGGTCAGGTATAGTCCTCCTCTAGTGTGTGGTCAGGGATTGTCCTTCTCTAGTGTGTGGTCAGGGATAGTCCTCCATTAGTGTGTTGTCAGAAACAGTCCTCCTCTAGTGTGTGGTCAGGGATAGTCCTCCTCTAGTGTATGGTCAGGAATAGTTCTCCTCTAGTGTGTGGTCAGGGACAGTCCTCCTCTAGTGTGTGGTCAGGGATAGTCCTCCTCTAGTGTGTTGCCAGGGATAGTCCTCCTCTAGTGTGTGGTCAGGGACAGTCCTCCTCTAGTGTGTGGTCAGGGATAGTCCTCCTCTAGTGTGTGGTTAGTGATAGTCCTCCTCTAGTGTGTGGTCAGGGATAGTCCTCCTCTAGTGTGTGGTCATATTCAGTCCTTCTCTAGTGTTTGGTCAGGGATAGTCCTCCTCTAGTGTGCGGTCAGAAACAGTCCTCCTCTAGTGTGTGGTCAGTGATAGTCCTCCTCTAGTGTGTGGTCAGGTATAGTTCTCCCCTAGTGTGTGGTCAGGGATATTCCTCCTCTAGCGTTTGGTCAGAAACAGTCCTCCTCCAGTGTGTGGTCAGGGATAGTCCTACTCTAGAGTGCTGTCAGAAACAGTCCTTCTCTAGTTGTGCGGTCAGGGATAGTCCTCCTCTAGTGTGCGGTCAGGGATAGTCATCCTCTAGTGTGTGGTCAGGGATAGTCCTCCTCTAGTGTGTGGTCAGGGATAGAACTCCTCTTGTGTGTTGTCAGAAACAGTCCTCCTCTAGTGTGTGGTCAGAGATAGTCCTCCTCTAGTGTGTGGTCAGGGATAGTACTCCTCTAGTGTGTGGTCAGAAACAGTTCTCCTCTACTGTGTGGTCAGGGATAGTCCTAATCCAGTGTGTGGTCAGGTATAATCCTCCTCTAGTGCGTGGGCAGGGATAGTCCTTCTCCAGTGTGTGGTCAGGGATAGTACTCCTCTAGTATGTGGTCAGGGATAGTCCTCCTTTTTTGTGTGTGGTCAGTGATAGTCCCCCTCTAGTGTGTGATCAGGGATAGTCCTACTCTAGTGTGTAGTCAGGATTGTCCTCCTCTAGTGTGTGGTCAGGGATAGTCCTCCTCTAGTGTGTGGTCAGAAACAGTCCTCCTCTAGTGTGTGGTCAGGTATAGTCCTCCTCTAGTGTGTGGTCAGTAACAGTCCTCCTCTAGTGTGTGGTCAGGTATAGTCCTCCTCTAGTGTGTGGTCAGGGATAGTCCTCCTCTAGTGTGTGGTCAAGGATAGTCCTCCTCTAGTGTGTGGTCAGGGATAGTCCTCCTCTCGAGTGCGGTCAAGAATAGTCCTCCTGTAGTGTGTGGTCAGGTATAGTCCTCCTCTAGTGTGTGGTCAGGATAGTCCTCCTCTAGTGTGTAGTCAGATACAGTCCTCCTCTAGTGTGTGGTCAGGGATAGTCCTCCTCTAGTGTGTGGTCAGGGATAGTCCTCCTCTAGTGTTTGGTCAGAATAGTCCTCCCCTAGTGTGTGGTCAGGGATAGTCCTCCTCTAGTGTGTTGTCAGAAATAGTTCTCCTCTAGTGTGTGGTCAGGGATAGTACTCTCTAGTGTGTGGTCAGAAACAGTCCTCCTCTAGTGTCGTCAGGATAGTCCTCCTCTAAGTGCGGTCAGAAACAGTCCTCCTCTTGTGTGTGGTCAGGTAGAGTCCTCCTCTTGTGTGTGTGGTCAGAAACAGTCCTCCTCTAGTGTGTGGTCAGGGATAGTCCTCCTCTAGTGTGCGGTCAAAAGATCCTCCTCCTCTAGTGTGTGGTCAGGATAGTCCTCCTTTGGTGTGTGGTCAGGGATAGTACTCCTCTAGTGTGTGGTCAGAAACAGTCCTCCTCTAGTGTGTGGTCAGGGATAGTCCTCCTCTAGTGTGTGGTCAGGGATAGTTCTCCTCTAGTGTGTTGTCAGAACCAGTCCTCCACTAGTGTGTGGTCAGAGATAGTTCTCCTCTAGTGTGTGGCCAGGGATAGTCCTCCTCTAGTGTATTGTCGACCAGTCCTCCTCTAGTGTGTGGTCAGGGATAGTCCTCCTTTGGTGTGTGGTCAGGGATAGTACTCCTCTAGTGTGTGGTCAGAAACAGTCCTCCTCTAGTGTGTGGTCAGAGATAGTCCTCCTCTAGTGTGTGGTCAGGGATAGTTCTCCTCTAGTGTGTTGTCAGAACCAGTCCTCATCTAGTGTGTGGTCAGGGATAGTCCTCTTCTGGTGTGTGGTCAGGGATAGTACTCCTCTAGTGTGTGGTCAGAAACAGTCCTCCTCTACTGTGTGGTCAGTGATAGTCCTGCTCTAGTGTGTGGTCAGGGATAGTCCTACTTTAGTGTGTGGTTAGTGATAGTCCTCGTCTAGTGCGTGGTCAGGGATACTCCTCCTCTAGTGTGTGGTCAGTGATAGTCCTCCTCTAGTGTGTGGTCATTGATAGTCCTCCTCTTGTGTGTGGTCAATGTTAGTCCTCCTCTAGTGTGTGGATAAGTATAGTTCTACTCCTGTGTGTGTGGTCAGTGATAGTCCTCCTCTGGTGTGGTCAGGGATAGTCCTACTTTTGTGTGTGGTCAGTGATAGTCTCTAGTGTGTGGTCAGGATAGTCCTCCTCTAGTGTGTGGTCAGTGATAGTCCTCCTCTAGTGTGTGGTCAGGAATAGTCCTCCTCTAGTGTGTGGTCAGAAACAGTCCTCCTCTAGTGTGTGGTCAGGATAGTCCTCCTCTAGTGTGTGGTCAGAAACAGTCCTCCTCTAGTGTGTGGTCAGTGATAGTCCTCCTCTGGTGTGGTCAGGGATAGTCCTCCTTTTGTGTGTGGTCAGGGATAGTCCTCCTTTAGTGTGTGGTCAGTGATAGTCTCCTCTAGTGTGTGGTCAGGGATAGTCCTCCTCTAGTGTGTGGTCAGTGATAGTCTCCTCTGGTGTGTGGTCAGGGATAGTCCCCTCTAGTGTGTGGTCAGTGATAGTCCTCCTCTAGTGTGTGGTAAGTATAGTCCTCCTCTTGTGTGTGGTCAGGGATAGTCCTCCTCTAGTGTGTGGTCAGAAACAGTCCTCCTCTAGTGTGTGGTCGGATGGTACTCCTCTAGTGTGTGGTCAAAACAAGTCCTCCTCTAGTGTGTGGTCAGGTATAGTCCTCCTCTAGTGTGTGTGGTGGGATGTCCTCCTCTAGTGTGTGGTCAGGGATAGTCCTCCTCTAGTGTGTTGTCAGAAACAGTCCTCCTCTAGTGTGTGGTCAGGATAGTCCTCCTCTAGTGTGTGGTCAGGGATAGTACTCCTCTAGTGTGTGGTCAGAAACAGTCCTCCTCTAGTGTGTGGTCGGGATAGTCCTCCTCTAGTGTGTGGTCAGAAACAGTCCTCCTCTGTGTGGTCAGTGATAGTCCTCCTCTAGTGTGTGGTCAGGGATAGTCCTCCTCTTGTGTGTGGTCAGTGATAGTCCTCCTCTAGTGTGTGGTCAGTGATAGTCCTCCTCTAGTGTGTGGTCAGTGATAGTCCTCCTCTAGTGTGTGGTCAGGAATAGTCCTCCTCTAGTGTGTGGTCAGCAGTCCTCCTCTAGTGTGTGGTCAGGGATAGTCCTCCTCTAGTGTGTGGTCAGAAACAGTCCTCCTCTACTGTGTGGTCAGTGATAGTCCTCCTCTAGTGTGTGGTCAGGGATAGTCCTCCTTTTGTGTGTGGTCAGGGATAGTCCTACTCTAGTGTGTGGTCAGTGATCCTCCTCTAGTGTGTGGTCAGTGATAGTCCTCTCTAGTGTGTGGTGTTGATAGTCCTCCTCTTGTGTGTGGTCGTATAGTCCTACTCTGAGTGTGGTCAGAGATAGTCCTCCTCTAGTGTGTGTTTGTGATAGTCTCCTCTAGTGTGTGGTAAGATAGTTCTACTCCTGTGTGTGTGGTCAGGATAGTCCTCCTCTAGTGTGTGGTCAGGGATAGTCCTCCTCTAGTGTGTGGTCAGGGATAGTCCTCCTCTAGTGTGTGGTCAGAATAGTCCTCCTCTAGTGTGTGGTCAGAATAGTCCTACTCTAGTGTGTGGTCAGGTATAGTCCTCCTCTAGTGTGTGGTCAGGGAATAGTCCTCCTCTAGTGTGTGGTCAGGTATAGTCCTCCTCTAGTGTGTGGTCAGGATAGTCCTCCTCTAGTGTGTGGTCAGGATAGTCCTCCTCTAGTGTGTGGTCAGGGATAGTCCTTCTCTAGTGTGTGGTCAGGTATAGTCCTCCTCTAGTGTGTGGTCAGTGATAGTCCTCCTCTAGTGTGTGGTCAGGATAGTCCTCCTCTAGTGTGTGGTCAGGTATAGTCCTCCTCTAGTGTGTGGTCAGGATAGTCCTCCTCTAGTGTGTGGTCAGGTATAGTCCTCTTCTAGTGTGTGGTCAGGGATAGTCCTCCTCTTAGTGTGTGGTCAGGGATAGTCCTCCTCCAGTGTGTGGTCAGGTATAGTCCTCCTCTAGTGTGTGGTCAGGATAGTCCTCCTCTAGTGTGTGGTCAGAAATAGTCCTCCTCTAGTGTGTGGTCAGGGATAGTCCTACTCTAGTGTGTGGTCAGGTATAGTCCTCCTCTAGTGTGTGGTCAGGGATAGTCCTCCTCTAGTGTGTGGTCAGTGATAGTCCTCCTCTAGTGTGTGGTCAGGGATAGTCTCCTCTAGTGTGTGGTCAGGGATTATCCTCCTCTAGTGTGTGGTCAGGTATAGTCCTCCTCTAGTGTGTGGTCAGGGATAGTCCTCCTCTAGTGTGTGGTCAGGGATAGTCCTCCTCTAGTGTGTGGTCGACAGTCCTCCTCTAGTGTGTGGTCAGGTATAGTCCTCCTCTGTGTGGTCAGTGATAGTCCTCCTCTAGTGTGTGGTCAGTAATTCCTCCTCTAGTGTGTGGTCAGAGATAGTCCTACTCTAGTGTGTGTTTAGTAATAGTCCTACTCTATTGTATGGTCAGGTATAGTGCTACTCTAGTGTGGTCAGGGATAATCCTCCTCTAGTGTGTGGTCAGGAATAGTCCTCCTCTAGTGTGTGGTCAGGATAGTCCTCCTCTAGTGTGTGGTCAGGATCGTCCTCCTCCAGTGTGTGGTCAGTAATAGTCCTCCTGATGTGTGGTCAGGTATAGTCCTCCTCTAGTGTGTGGTCAGTGATAGTCCTCTCTAGTGTGTGGTCAGTGATAGTCCTCCTCTAGTGTGTGGTCAGTGATAGTCCTCCTCTAGTGTGTGGTCAGGTATAGTCCTCCTCTAGTGTGTGGTCAGGTATAGTCCTACTCTAGTGTGTGGTCAGAATAGTCCTCCTCTAGTGTGTGGTCAGTGATAGTCCTCCTCTAGTGTGTGGTCAGGGATCGTCCTCCTCCAGTGTGTGGTCAGTGATAGTCCTCCTCTAGTGTGTGGTCAGGTATAGTCCTCCTCTAGTGTGTGGTCAGGTATAGTCCTCCTCTAGTGTGTGGTCAGGGATCGTCCTCCTCTAGTGTGTGGTCATGTATATTCCTCCTCTAGTGTGTGGTCAGTGAAAGTCCTACTCTAGTGTGTGGTAGGGATAGTCCTCCTCCAGTGTGTGGTCAGGGATAGTCCTCCTCTTGTGTGTGGTCGTGATAGTCCTCTCCAGTGTGTGGTCAGTGATAGTCCTACTCTGTGTGTGGTCGGTATAGTCCTCCTCTAGTGTGTGGTCAGGTATAGTCCTCCTCTAGTGTGTGGGTCAGTGATAGTCCTCCTCTAGTGTGTGGTCGGGATAGTCCTCCTCCAGTGTGTGGTCAGTGATAGTCCTCCTCTAGTGTGTGGTCAGGTATAGTCCTCCTCTAGTGTGTGGTCAGGTATAGTCCTCTCTAGTGTGTGGTCAGGGATAGTCCTCCTCTAGTGTGTGGTCATGTATATTCCTCCTCTAGTGTGTGGTCGTGAAGTCCTACTCTAGGTGTGTGGTCAGGATAGTCCTCCTCCAGTGTGTGGTAAGGGATAGTCCTACTCTTGTGTGTGGTCAGTGATAGTCCTCCAGTGTGTCAGTGATAGTCCTCTAGTGTGGTCAGGTATAGTCCTCTAGTGTGTGGTCAGGTATAGTCCTCCTCTAGTGTGTGGTCAGGATCGTCCTCCTCTGTGGGTCATAATTCTCCTCTAGTGTGGTCAGATAGTCCTACTCTAGTGTGGTCAGGGATAGTCCTCCTCCAGTGTGGCTGATAGTCCTCTAGTGTGTGGTCAGGTATAGTCCCTCTAGTGTGTGGTCAGGATCCTCCCCAGTGTGTGGTCAGATATTCCTCCTCTAGTGTGTGGTCAGTGATAGTCCTCCTCTAGTGTGGTCAGATAGTCCTCCTCTAGTGTGTGTCAGGTATAGTCCCTCTAGTTGGTCAGGGATAGTCCTCCTCTAGTGTGTGGTCAGGGAAGTCCCCCTAGTGTGTGGTCATGATAGTCCTCCTCTAGTGTGGGTCAGTGATAGTCCTACTCTAGTGTGTGTGGTCAGGATCGTCCTCCAGTGTGTGGTCAGTGATAGTCCTCCCCAGTGTGGGTCAGGTATAGTCCTCCTCTAGTGTGTGGTCAGATCGTCCTCCTCAGTGTGTGGTCATGTATATTCCTCCTCTAGTGTGTGGTCAGTGATAGTCCTACTCTAGTGTGTGGTCAGGGATCGTCCTCCTCCAGTGTGTGGCAGTGATAGTCCTCTAGTGTGGTCAGGTATAGTCCCTCTAGTGTGGTCAGGTATAGTCCTCCTCTAGTGTGTGGTCAGGATCGTCCTCCTCTAGTGTGGTCATGATATATTCCTCTCCTCTAGTGTGTGGTCAGATAGTCCCTCCAGTGTGTGTAAGGATAGTCCTACTTCTGTGTGTGGTCAGGTATAGTCCTCCTCTAGTGTGTGGTCAGAAACAGTCCTCCTCTAGTGTGTGGTCAGGGATAGTCCTCCTCTAGTGTGTTGTCAGAATCAGTCCTCCTCCAGTGTGTGGTCAGGGATAGTCCTCCTATAGTGTGTGATCAGAAACAGTCCTCCTCTAGTGTGTGATCAGGGATAGTCCTCCTCTAGTGTGTTTTCAGAAACAGTCCTCCTCTAGTGTGTGGTCAGGGATAGTCCTCCTCTACTGTGTGGTCAGTGATAGTCCTACTCTAGTGTGTGGTCAGGTATAGTCCTACTCTAGTGTGTGGTCAGGTATAGTCCACTCTAGTGTGTGGTCAGAGATAGTCTTACTCTAGTGTGTGGTCAGTGATAGTCCTCCTCTAGTGTGTGGTCAGTGATAGTCCTCCTCCAGTGTGTGGTCAGTGATAGTCCTCCTCCAGTGTGTGGTCAGTGATAGTCCTACTCTAGTGTGTGGTCAGGTATAGTCCTACTCTAGTGTGTGGTCAGGGATAGTCCTACTCTAGTGTGTGGTCAGTTATAGGCCTCCTCTAGTTTGTGGTCAGGTATACCAGAGGTCAACAGCTTCAGTAAGGAGCATACAGGTGCGAATTATTCTACCTATTTCTAACTTGATTCTATGTTATAATTATTTTTAAGGAGGTGTCTATCTTGGGCCATTAACACGAACATATGAAAAGATAAACAAGGCATGATGAAATTCCTACCTATGTGATACAGAGTTTTGCAGGAACGAAACTGGAGTAAAACTGTTCCGAAACACTACCTGAAATTTAATTTTTGTGAACAAATTTAATAAAATGTAATACAGCCGTTCCCGGATATTAAAACTCATATATTCCAGATAAGGCCATTTGATATATTTCACTCAGTAGGAGAAGGCGAGAGTGTGGGAATTAAGTTATGATTTTTTTATGATTGATTAAGAAACTCCTTAAGAATTCTGGATCAAAGAGATATTATATTTTCGTTGACGAAACATTGAAGTGGGTGATTAATATCTTCCTCCAACAAATGAAACTCCAATATTCTGTACATACGTATATCAGTACTGAAATGTAATATGACTGGTAAAATGACAGAAGAGTTCTACCTGAGAATTATTTGCGAAATCCCAAAAAATTCTCTTTGAAAAAATCAGACGAAAATGAAAAGTCGACAAATTAAATCTGAGATCCATAAGAATACCTGCAGATGATAACCTAATATTAATTCTCAACATCTTCTTTCAAAGTAAGTTTGTTGTTAATTTGTTAATGAACTGTGTAACACATATATTGAAAGCACAATAGATTTTCGGTACTTTGAATGAGAGCACCGTACTGTGAGGACAGTGTGGCGTGTACAGTACAGTACCACCTGGTGATAGAGAAAAGACACGAATCGTCAATGTAGTCCTGGTGAAATATTTCCTGGAAACGACAGAGGCAGTTGTTGAGGCAAATGTTTTCGCAATGGAGGAAGAAATAATTTACGAATGTGGAATCGAGGTTGTGTGTGACCTCATGACCAGTAAGTCAGTTGTAGGAAACTGTCTGATAAAGAAGGTTGGAACCGCTGTGACTGCCTTTATGAAGCTTTTTTCTTTGACTCGTCTCACTGAATCAATATTATTCTTCACAATTTAATAAAGGATTATAATGACGTATTCTCAACAAATATTCTTGTGAACAATGACTCGACGTCAACAAGTCTACTAAATTGATACGACACGGTCCAACCTTACCTAACCTTACCTACTGTACACTCTTCCAACCTAACTTGGTACAGTATAACTGTTATTTGCATGTATTTTATAAAAGTAGCCACGGAAACTATATTCATATCCAGTTTTTGTCAGCGCTGTCAAAATCAACACAAAGAATATTTTACGATTATCATCAAACATAACAACAGACATAATGGTTGGTGGAACAGGAACACCCTCCTCGTTGAGAGCTTATGACTCAATGTTTGTGATTGATTATAAATTTTATGTATGTGTTTCCCCAGCTTTGGTCGAATAATACTGAAACCTGACGGGTATATTGAAACCATAACCTAACCGTGACTACATCAGATCATTTGGTATATACAAGCTTCGAGTTGTACAACGCATAGTGGATTTACTGTTATATTGTTATAGCGTGAAATACGGTCATTATATATATATATATATATATATATATATATATATATATATATATATATATATATATATATATATATATATATATATATATATATATATATATATATATATATATATATATATATATACTAGCAGAATCGCCTTCCTCCAGGCGGCTCTTTCGCTAGGCCACGGTAGGACGCCACCCTCCGGTAGGCTCCACATTGTCTCACTGTAGTGCATTAAGGTAGACCACATTTTTGGTTTTGCCATTAGCAAAAAGTATGTACAAATTTTTGCCAGTTCCCACTCTGGAGCATCCAACATAGAACTGTCAATGAGAGAAGCAAGGAAACACCAGATTTAGGCCAACCATCTTTAGGGACTGTCCCTGGCTTTTGTAGATGGTCATGGCAAAGCTCACTTTAACCGGGAACTGAAGTCGCTTGAACTCAAATGGCAGGTCAGTGGTGATGAGAGGTATCCTTGGTATAAAAACGTCCACTCCTTTAGGTTTTCCTGTCAGTATTGTAGCTTTTAGTACACGTGGCATCATGTTCTTCACCACCAGTCTTGTGCCATTGCAGAGGATTGGTGGTTCAAGATTTCTTAAGAGCATTATAGGAGTTCCAATCTTGAGAGTGAGGTGGTGAGGAGGCATTCCAGCGGGCTCCAAAGAATTAAGGAATTCTGCAGGGTACTGGACTGCTTGGTCCTGGTCGATTACTTTTTCAACTGATTTGAATAAGGTCTCACTGCCTGGAAGCTGTTTGAGTAGAGTCATATTGATTTCAGCCACTGTTTCATTCTTTGGTGCCAGAATTGCGCGTTCACGCAGCCACTTGTGATCCTTGTAGTGGTGGATAATGTTTGGGTAGACCATGTTAGTGAGCTCAGTTGAGGACTTTACAACATTTCCACATCCTTGAGGAATGATTATTTGTCCTTCTGAATCAACAGGGAAAGTTCCATTCCCAATCTGTAGTAGAAGGTTTGCAAGCATCCTCATCTCCTTGTAGATGTACTCTCATGTTTGTGGTTAGGGTGAGTGTCTGAACACTTCTCCAAAGGTATGATGCCTTGAGGCACGCATTCAGTTCATCAGCTAGAGTGCTTCGAGGAATGACAGGTAGGGTCTGACGACAGTCTCCAGCAATGACCATTGTAATGCCACCCATGAGCTGGTCATTTTCTCGTATGTCTTGCAAGGTCCTGTCCAATGCTTCAAACGCTAATTTGTGAGACATCGTGCATTCATCCCAGACTATGAGGCTGCATTTTTTTAAGAGTTTTGCCTTTGCCGAGTGTGTAATACGTCCTCCTTCTAGTAGTGTTGCAGCAATGCCTGAGGACGCCACAGCAAGAGCAATTTTCCCGATGACGTACTTTGGCCAACAGGAGGTTGATCAGGAATGTTTTTCCTGTCACGCCAGGTGCATCGAGAAAGATCATACCTCCCTGCTCCGCTTGTATCGCTTGCAAGATCTGTTCATAAGTATTTGCTTGATCAGGCACCTGGTGAGGCTCATTGTCTTCAAGAAAATTCATCAGAACTTCAACTGAGTAGTCTGTCTCTCTTAGCAACTCCCTGTTTGCAACTACTGTTCAGTCCTCAAAACTTCTTCTTCCATCAATAGTTCATTAACGGTGTATACAAGTTCCACTACAACGGTACAGCAAAGTATTTTTTTTAGCATTAAACTGTTATTATTTTATTGTCTATTCTCATTACATATAACAACACCCATCATCACTACATATAACACCACCCATCATCACTATATATAACACCATCCATCATCACTACATATAACACCATTCATCATCACTACAGATCGGTAAAGTAGTTTCCGAGATTCTCGTGCGGACACACACACACACACACAAGCAAACACACAGACATACTTCTTTGTTATATACAGTATATATATATATATATATATATATATATATATATATATACATAAATAAATCTTGATAAAACCACACAGGAAAAGGAGAACACTGGAGTACCTTAGCCTTCGTTTGTCTTTAATACACCTTGATCTCATATTCTTTACAGTAAGTCACTGATTTGTTGATATTTAGTTTTGTAAGTAAATATTATCAAAAGGAGCATTGCAAAACTCAGAAGAGACTTTGTAACATATTTTTAGGTAGAGATGATGATTTAACTTCTCAGAGAAAGTAATTATGCGAATGAATGTGGTAACTGGCTTCCCTTTCTAAGATTAACAGGCCTGCCAACAGTTAACGAGGTACACAGATGCGTGCGTCTGATGGCTCAACTTTTCCGCGATGTTTCGCAAAAATTTGGGAAAGCTGTTGTACGTCATGAAGTACGAATTTCATGAAGGAAGCACTTCATGTGGGACGCATGCTTTGAGGGACGCACTTCATGAGGGACGCACTTCGTGAGGAACGCTCTTCATGAGGGTCTCACTTTGTATGGGCAGAAACTATCTTCCTGCTCGTTACCTCTGCTTACTCGCTCGTTTGCTGGCGCAACCCCCACTTGGGGGGGGGGTTGGACGGAGGTTTGAACGTCACTGCTACCTGTGTCACCGGCAGATCCTACTCACCCGTCAGTACAGTCATTACCTCCCCCGCTGTTCGTCAAATTCTGGCTGTGATCTCATCAAAGGCTAGGGACTCGTGGGCTGTGTCCCCAGACCTTCACTTATTGACTGTCAATCTCTGGTCATCTACCACTACCCCATACCACGACATTCAATTCATCTCCTCCGTCTGTGCCCCGGTGTTCTCCTGCTATATCTAGACATCCGCCGCTGTCGCTCGAGTGAGGAGTTGAAAGGACCATCCCTCTGAGAGTGGATCACTGCGTTCCAGAACCTTCCCCAGGGTCACTGCCGTAGGAAATATCTGTTCATTGTTTGATTCTATTGTTGTTTGATTCCAATAATTGCTGACTCCCTTTTATTGTTCGATTCTATCAATTGTTTGATTCCATTAATTGTTTGATTCCATTAATTGTTTGATTCCATTAACTGTTGACTGCATTAATTGTTTGACTCCCGTAATTGTTATTTGATGTTCGTTGAGTGGTGTCGGAGTTTGTGTTATATTTTTTAGAGTAAAGAGATGTCAATCTCAAACGGTTGTTTGTTATTCCTCAGAAAACCATGGTCCTTGACAATCCTTTATTAAGATCCTGATTAGTCTGGTAAGGGATTTCTATCCCTAAGTCCCAGGCCTTTACACACTTCATGAGGGACGCCCTTCATGAGGGACGCACTTCATGAGGGATGCACTTCATGAGGGACGCCCTTCATGAGTCGCCCTTCATCAGGGACGCCCTTCATGAGAGTCGCCCTTCATCAGGGACGCCCTTCGTCAGGGACGCCCTTCATGAAGGACAGGGATACAGTGATTGTTTCTATTAACCCGGACTATCAAACAGCAGGAATAAATCTTCTTATAACACCTATTATTTCTGAGTTAGCTGATATAGTTAGTAGCGGTACAAGTGCAATACCTCTCATCTTAACTAATGGACAAGGTTTTTTTTTATAAGTCTTGAGGATTTTTATATGTTTTTAGTCGTGAACCAAAGTCGTATTTACTTGTCACGGATTGTTGCAATGCAATTTCCGTTTTGGCAACTTTATAATTTGCGTCTTTTTACATTATTTTTTCCTTCTATTTAATTTATAGTTTTAAACATACATGTATTTCATTCATTGTTCCAATTTTTCGAGACATCTTCATTTGCTCTGTTTAATTAAATGAAGTCAATAATTTAGTATACTGCTACAGCTGACACGGTATCAGTTAGCAAAAATGTGTTAGTAAGATAACAGGATTAACAATACAAATCATGGAAATAACCTGGAAAATAAAACTAGCTTTACGGTCATGTTGACAGCCCTAACATCTGTTTATGTGACGCAATTCCACCCAGAAAAACATAAATGAGTCGTTTATAAATGGTGATACCATCACTTTGTACGTCATCCAGTATTTCGGTATTTTTCATTGTTTAATCTGCTAACAAAGTAAAATTATTCCCATACATTTTATTTATTAGTCTTTGACTAATGAGGGACCTGCCTTTGACTAATGAGGGACCTGCCTTTGACTAATGAGGGACCTGCCTTTGACTAATGAGGGACCTGCCTTTGACTAATGAGGGACCTGCCTTTGACTAATGAGGGACCCCTGCCTTGACTAATGAGGACTGACCTGCCTTGACTAATGAGGACCTGCTCTTTGACTAGTGAGGGACCTGCCTTTGACTAATGAGGACCTGCCTTTGACTGAGGGACCTGCCTTTGACTAGTGAGGACCTGCCTTTGACTAATGAGGACTTTGACTAATGAGGGACCTGCCTTTGACTAGTGAGGGACCTGCCTTTGACTAGTGAGGGAGTGGGGACCTGCCTTTGACTAATGGGACCTGACCCTTTGACTAATGAGGGACCTGCCTTTGACTATGACTGACCCTGCCTTGACTGAATGAGGGACCTGCCTTTGACTAATGAGGACCCTGAATGAGGGACCTGCCTTGACTAATGAGGACCTGCCTTTGACTAATGAGGGAGACTAATGAGGGACCCTTTTGACTAATGAGGACCTGCCTTTGACTAATGAGGGACCTGCCTTTGACTAATGAGGGACCTGCCTTTGACTGAGGGACCTGCCTTTGACTAGTGAGGACCTGCCTTTGACTAGTGAGGACCTGCCTTTGACTAGTGAGGACCTGCCTTGACTAGTGAGGGACCTGCTTTGACTAGTGAGGACCTGCCTTTGACTAGTGAGGGACTTTGACTAATGAGGGACCTGCCTTTGACTAATGAGGGACCTGCCTTTGACTAATGAGGACCTGCCTTTGACTAATGAGGGACCTGCCCTTTGACTTTGACTAGTGAGGGACCTGCCTTTGACTAGTGAGGACTTGACTGACCTGCCTTTGACTAATGAGGGACCTGCCTAATGAGGGACCTGCCTTTGACTAATGAGGGACCTGCCTTTGACTAATGAGGGACCTGCCTTTGACTAATGAGGGACCTGCCTTTGACTAATGAGGGACCTGCCTTTGGCTTAACCTGTAAACCAGAAAAATATCATTACTGTCCAAGATGTTTAAGGTTAAGTGAAACATTGGCTTAGCAAAACCAAGTCTAAACTTCAATACTTAATAGAAGGCATTGTTAAACACTTTCTTGCTGAAATCACTTCCGTTTGAGCAGGAATTACTACAGCTGTGCCGTTGCCTGTACTGTATATCATTGTTTTGTATGGTCACCTCCTCCATTAGAAAATTCGTAGATCCGCCCCTGGTTTAAATGCATTAAAATTGAACTTTCTCTCTTTGAACAATATTCCGCCACACCTGTTACAGCGGATTTTAAAATATGACAATAACTTTCTTCTTAATTTATACCAGTGAAAGTCATACCGTAGATTAAACCCGACAATGCACACCACTGTAAGCTATTACGTCCTTACCAGGCGTACCATTATTAAGCTCATGTAATGGTATACATATTATACTGTATATGATACTTCCATAAACACTCGTATATTTATATACGAGTATTACCAATGATAATTGTTATTTGAGTCAACACACAGTACACTGAACTCACCTATCATGTGTCACTGCTCAATTCAGAGTGCAGTTTAATATTTCAAAGAAGACCTTGTATGTAGCAGTAGCTGAGTGATATTTGTTTGCATTCTGAATGACTTGAAAAAATTAGTTATGTGACCGACTGACTGCAACGTTTTCCCCGTGAATTGACGATTCGCCCTTTATTGGCCTACGGTAGACTTGCATTCTTCCTGTTAATATTCACCGCGAAATTAATCAGTTGTTGACTAGACATTTATCAGCCATTTTTTTAAACACTGGGTTTCTTGTTAGTATCCCGGAAGCGCCCTCTGAGCCGTAATTAATATTTTCAAACCCAATTTTATCGGGTTACCATTTAGTAATCCGACAATATTATTGAAGAGTTCTAGATAAGTCCTCGGATGCGAGTAGGCACCCGAAAGTCTTATCCCGAATGTTCATAGTAGTTATATATGAATAGAAAAAGTCTCTGAAATACAATATATGTAAATTAAGATTAGATAATAAAGAAAACAAATATTTAAATGTCCTAATAACCGGTTCCGATAGAAATGTATTTATTTTTTTAAGAGACCTCCGAGTACACCCCCGTGATGTTTTACCTTAAACTCCGAATATTTTTCATCTCCCCATCGCCCTTCTCCAATTTTATCAAGCATTGCATTCCTACAATCATCCTCTTATAGCTTCAAGTATGGTAAGTAACGCACTTTTGTTTGTAAAAGACAGATGTAATGCCACTTCCAATTCGCCAATACATGTATATTATATAGGGAATATATAAGATGAGCCAAATGTACTTGGTAGATTGCTGAGGTAATAGTATACAACAAGTGTCAGCTGTGACCAACGCTGATAATTACCATGGAAAAAATTTATCCTGCTATATTTCACTGTTTGGGTTGTTGTTCTGGTTGTGTTTAGGTACTACCAATGTTTGTAAATTTAGATTAGGTTAAGTAAAATATTTTTTTTCAGGAAATGATCGAACTCAGGGTTGGAAAAAGTGCCATAATTGATTAATGATATTTTCAATAACTTTATTTAAATCGTCAGTCCTATCTTAACTCAACTGAAACAACAATAAACAAAAGTTAAATTTCTTGAGGAAATTCTCTGTAATAGCTATGCAACAAGCTTGTAATCTATTATCAAAAGTAATTTACTTAATATACAATAGCTACCACATTATATAGATATTAGATATTTGATTTTTTTTTATTTTATCAGGCTGGCATTATAGCATTCTGGTATGCAGAGCTCGCAGATGCTGTGAAGATTGTTATTAGAGGAGTTCATCAAGAGGTATAGGCTGTCCAAGGAATGCTTCCATGAACTACTAGAACGAGTTGAGCCACATATGCCAAGAGTTCAAGAAGGATGAGGCAAGAAATTCTGGTGTTACTATAGTGTGCGGGCTACTGTACAAGATAATTGGGTTAAGTTAGCTTAGGTTAGATTAGGTCAGGTTAGGTTAGGTTAGGTAAGTTAAGGTTAGTTTATGTAAGTTAAGGTTAGGTTATGTTAGGTTAGGTTAGAATAAAAATATCTTTAAAGACCGAAATTCTAAGCCTTGGAATATGGTCTTTTTTTAGAAGTGTATTGAGTAATTATAGAATGTTATGCAGTGGTGCAAAAAGGAGGGGGGGGGGTACATCACCACTATACAGTACTCCGCACCCATGAAAACCCCTAAACCCACCTCCCATGTACAATAATACCACAGCCCATAATTACAGTGCAGTAATATCTTCATTACCCAGAATTCTCCAATATGTACTCAGAATTGAAATTAGTTCGGAGGTTTTCCGAGAAAATTCGCTCCATTCTGGGTCAGTGAGCGAATTTTCGGTTTGAAAATCAGGTTCATTTTCTGAGAAAATTCCGAAAAATCTCTTCAACAATTTGTTTCCAGGCCTTGGAGCAAATTCCGAGGTTAAATATCAGGCACATTTTCTGGAAAGAATGTTTAAACTCGAAAACTTTTAACAGTAACCAGAAAAATTCTAGGGATGTGGGATTTTCCAGGGTTTGAGAGTCTTATTGCTATTCGGAGTCCCTAGAAGAGCTCTGCATCAATTATTCCTGTTGCTTACCATACTCAGGAAAAGCAATGTTAGACAAAACAGCAAAAAAAAAAATATTCTATCCTACGGGATGCAGTATTCCGTACACCTGCAGCTCATAACTACATTGAGATTCTTTAGCAGTGGCAGCTTCCAAATTAATATGGCAGACTGCTTGAAGAATTCTGTCTCATCAGTTTGCAACTATTTTGACCCTTATGGCAAAAGATTACATCCACTTTCCAGAATCAGGCAACATCCAATACCTTAAAGGCTAATTTCATACCATTGCAGGGATGTCAGGTGTATTTGGCTGCCTTGATGGGTCTCATATCCTTATTAGAAGCCCTGGAGGGAACACAGCTGAACTACATCGATGTAGAAAGGGGTGTAATTGACACATGGTTTTAATTTGTATAATGTAGTTTGTTGGAAAGTAGAGCAAGTGTAAGGGCAAATTATTGGTTTGATAAAAAAACTGTTTTAAATAATAGATTTTATTATCAAGGTTATTTTCCAATAAATTGTTTGGCTTTAAATAACATTTTATTTCCTCCAATCATTATCACAGTACAACTTGAAAAAGTATTTCAATTACATCAAAGTTAAAAAGGGATTACACTGGCAAGACTAAAGAAAAATATATCACAGTACAGTACAGTACAGTACAGTAAATGTAAAATTATTTAATTCAAGCAGCATTTTGCTTGAAATAATAAATGTGCACATTTTTAAAGGCTTCAAAGTACAGTACTATACTGAAATAGTTGACAAGTGTCAGAAATCTATAAACAAAACTAATTTAGTTCTTCAAAATAAGAACAAGCAGCAAAACTAAATTTATCACAGTACCTGTGCAGTACACAGCGATGTATATAAATTAATAGTAATCATACTTATTTTGAAATTGCAAACACAGTAACAGCAATTATATATCATTCTTGAAAGATTTTAAAAGTACTGTACTGTACCTGTATTGAAATTGTAATTAAAGTACAAAAGAAATGTGAAATAAAATAATGATTAAAATTCCCCAATAACTATGAGTATATAATAGACAGTATCACAGTATATGTTGAATCTATTTGTTTTCATAAGAACTAAAAGAACAAAAACAAATCATGCCTGTGTGTGTGTGTGTGTGTGTGCCCGTGTGTGTGAAGATGAGATATATTTAGTTAAAAGACACACACCACAAGAGCCTACCATTCCCAACTTAGGAATTCAATTCGGCCGCATGACAGTAATGTATTTGTCTGAAGTATGTTTCCTGAAATTTTCCAATAGATAATTTTGCAGTATGAGAATGACGGAGTATTTTTTTTCGAAAACTTTTGTTAAGGTCAATGTGATTTCTTCAACATAATTTATTTTTGTTAATAGAAGACTTAATACATCTAGTTACGGTTTACGAGACTTGACAATACAATTTATTTATTTGTGAAATATATATTAAAATTCAGAAATTTAAAGTCACAAAAAGGTATTTACATTTCCTTCGCGAAAGAACTGGTCCATCGGCTTACTCACCTTCGTGCATTAAGAAATAAACTAACATTACACCTGTCCGCTAGCTTATATTTTTCACTTAACACCATTTCTTGGCTAATGACGTTTTCATGATCTTGTGACAGTGTTAGAAAAAATTCAATAAACTTAATTAGTAAGAGACTTTACAGCTTAAGTGAAGTGTGTCATCCTCAAGGCGGGTCAGAGCAACAGGACGAGAGGGGTTCTAATTCACCTGTATGAAGGAGGAGAGGTAATAACAGGCTCTCTCTCTCTCTCTCTCTCTCTCTCTCTCCTTGTATTTTTCTCAGTTTTCTCCATAATTTTACCTGAATTTTTCCTGAGCTTTCATTTTTTTTTCTTTTTAGTAATTCATTCATTCTAGACTAGAGGAAAAATGAACCTGGTTACAGTAATTACTATGACCTGGAATACATCGGTAAAGAAAGAAGTATCGTACATTAGTCTTGTCTCTCTTTAAAGAACATTACCAGAGGGAAGTGACTTTTCTAAACTTTACCCATAAGTTTCAAGTCTGATATTAATATTTTCACCCCCACCCCAAGAAATAAAAAATATCACAACCTCTTTTTACAAAATTAAATAAATCGATTCAAGTTGATGGAAAACTCACCACTAGTCTGGCTATCTAAGTGTAATAATTACCAAGGGGAAAAAGATAACTGCCACTATTTATTCACTATAGGCCTACAAATAAATGTTGATTCGTTATTTTGAATTATTCGTTACAAGACGAATGAAAAAACCCGGTTACCAAAAAACAAGCGTTTTATAAATAATAAAAAAGAATTATGGTCACTAATATACATCACAGTTATTCCCACATCTTGTGAGTCAGGGATGAAGAGGTCGGTGGTAGGTGGTGTTGGTCCCTTACCTCCCAACTATTATAAGCAAACGACGTCTAAGGCCTAAGCAGAAGACGTCTACAGTAAGGCCTGAGACAATTTTTTTAGTAAAGTTTTTCAATAAGTAATAGTGTTTAACTTTCATGAAATTTTTTACCCTATATAGTTGTTAAGGCGAAATTTTAACCCATAAATAAATCACAGACACTTTACCTGCTTTATTAAGTACTGTAGTGTGCATGTCTGTTACTGACCTTATCCTCCGCTGACTCACGCTGAACAGCAAGAGATTGAGTGTGTTATCATGAGGTTGTTTAAACAATAATAATAATAATTTACACCATTAATGTATTTTTGTTGCAAGGGTTTTTGTTTACAATTTTATGGAAGTACAAGTTATATTAACGAAAACATGAGACTGGACCTAGCTTGAACTTTATGGAAGGTTTATAAAGGGAGGTCGTTTTATAGGTTCTTCTGAGAGATAATTCGTGAGGGAATAACGTGAGGATATCTGTACGTAATAATCTCTTATAGTAATACAGTAATAATATTTATGGGATGTATTATCGTTCACGTTAATTCTTCAAATCAAAATAAAATATTTATGAAATAAGTTCAGGACAGGATGCTTTAAGTCGTGAGGTATTTATAAAGATGATACGTTTTATCGGTAACTCTCAAAGGTAAAACTCTCCTGTACTTACACCTTAGTCTGGACAAACCTCACAAAATCCCTGGATATCGCCGCGTCGGGCATCTCTCCACCACCGTCAAATCTGTTGTTTATAACCCTCTGGAAACTTCAGCTGGTACTTTTTTTTTCATCAACACCTCACTAGAAGTTTTCCATCTCGACGAAGTTTTAAGTAGTTTACCCTCATTTGTTTTCCAAAAGCAGTTTCTAATTACTGCCGTGAGCGTGAGTATAATTTTCTTTGTGTTACCTTCTGCAACCAGTTTTTCCCATGGTCTGTTTTTACAGGACGTCACTTATAAATAGCTGCCACAAGCAGCTCCCACACTATTGCTCTTCTGGGTAATCTGGTATCGATAATGTGCAAATAAGGGGTCGTCAACACCTATTTATCGTTTTCCGGTATAAGTCCGGAGCAACAAGGTCACACTAATTATTAAATATATTTTTCAACGTATCCTTTAGAAAGAAATTCTTGAAAATTTCCTCTTTCCGTAAGCGATATCATTACAGTTTTTTTTATCATAAGTTGACACAAAGACTCATCCCATCTAAGTAATGAAAATTGCTTGGAAAATATGAGCGAGTAAGCCGATTTCTTGAAAACAGATCTAACGAACTGATAAATTAGCTCCGGAAATCCCCTCACACACACACTTCATAAGAGCCTTACAAGGGCACACGAAAGGGGTTGGGGCAGAGAGGAGGAGGAGGAGGGGAGGGGAGGGATATCAGCGTCCGTGAACTCCTTGAAATATTAATTTTCTCGAGAGGGAACAAGAGAGAAGGGGGAAGGAAAAAATTCCGCCTTCCATATACGGCACCTCGACTCCTTCGCCAAGGAGATACACACACACCGTGTCGAGACGTAGAAGCTTATTTCTTGGCTCGTTTCACTGATGAAGGGCGCCCAAGAGGGAGATCTTGGAGCCGCCCGGGAGAGAGAGGCTGCTGGGGAGAGGACCCGATATGAGATTGGGTGTTGTGGTGTTGGTGGTGGTGATGGCAGGGCGTACTGCAGGCCGCTGAGGTTCGACTCCGGGCGCACAGTGCCACCTAATCAAAGATAGATTAGGGCCAAATCGGCTCCAACCAGAAGTAAATGGAGAAGAGAGTAGGAGGAGAAGGAAGAAGCGGAGGATGAAGAAGGGAATGAGGGGGAGAGAAGCCACAGACAGATGGAGGGGAGCTGAGATCAGAACAGTAGCAGAGGGAGAGCTGGGAGGGAGGTCTTAGGCTTATTCCGGAAATGTGATATTTATAAACATGAGCATTGCATGAAAAGAGGAGCAGTGGTAAGCAGAGGGAGGAAAGAGATGGAACAAGCCGAAGAAAACTGACAAAAGCTATAAGGGAGTTCGGGAAAATCCAAAAGAGATTGAACAAATTAAATTAGGTAAGAAAAACCTGAGACTCGAGAATGCAGACGGGTAGGGTTACACAGATTGGATTGTGGGAGAGAAAGGAGGTTGGGTTATTAGGCAAAGGATATGGAAAACACGAAATGTTAAGGAAAAGTGAATAATCATTCAAATATATATGTTCACAAGTAAAAAGAAAATACTAATTGAAATAAACCATCACAGGAAATTGACGAGGACGATGCACAGGAAAAAAATAGAGCAGTTAGCATGTTTATCATCACTTCAGTCATCTGGTAAGGATGTGAATGGCTTTAAGGCTTTGTGAATGGAGTGACGATCCTTTTTAGTTAGTTAGAATACTACCGTGACGACACAAGTAAACAAACAAAAGATGAGTTGAGAAATTTCACAACATAATAACACGGCCACGAGGACGTCACAGTAGCAGTGAATGGGCGCGTGAATAAAGGAAACACAAAAAAATAGATCCTTAACTAAGGGACAGCCTGAGTGTGTAGGGAGAACATATGTTGGGCAATTTAACAGTGAGATGGGAGAAAGAGAATGTTTGATTAATAGATGCACCAAGAATCATTGTAGAAAAACAGTGAAATTACCATTGAATAAAATAACGTAAAGTATATATTAAATACAGTAGACAGAACACACACACACACACACACACAATGAGACATTACTCTCCATCAATTGAAATTCTATTGTAAAACTATCAAACCAGCTGATATAATTTGACAAGAGGAAGCTTTAATAGACAGGTTCCGGACACATAAATTATCCGACGAAGGAAGACCCTCACCTCCGAACATCCGTCATTGAGGAAGTCATCTGTCACTCTACTGTGCCAATTCATCCCACTCGTGATAAATGACTCAAAAAATGTGAACAATAACACGAGAATAAATTATATATCAATACCTGGTTCTATCCACATTGTGTCTGAGGATTTATATTCTCTCATGGAAGGAGGATAAGATACATGGTTGACAACATATTGTGAGTTTATGTTACGTCAGTTCCGTGGGCAGGATGTAAAGGCGTGATTTGGTGTGATATATTGACGAGGCATCAATCAGTTAACTATATCGATGATGCTGAGATGTACAGCTGGAGCCAAGAGGTGCTGCTGGATGGTAATGAGAGGTGACATTGTACATAAGAACATAAGAAAATAAGGAGTCTGCAATAGGCCGGTTGGCCTGTGCATGGCAGCTCCTGTCGAGAGTGTCGCGATCCCACTACCCTTTATACTTGGGGAGTGAAACCTACCCCAAGTTATTAACAAATAAAGGAACAAATAGGGAACACGGCAATAATTATCCCCACAAAAAACCTACTCAACTAAATGTACTTGAATAAGTATGAACAAGTTGAAATAAGTAAGTCACAAAAGGGAAGATAATTAATTAATTCAATTTATGTTCTAAAGGGAGTAATGACTAGCAAACATGAATTTAAGGGTATAAGTAATTGTATAATAAAATAAGAGTGATGCCGGAAGGGAGAAAATACACCGTTAAGGAGTTAGACCAAACGAATATTATATTAACATAACTATATTACACAGACATACAAAATATATACATACAACAATCCCTACAAAATAGTTATTTCCTATCAAACAGGAGATTCCTTACCACCAGGATCCCTTCCTAGGCCTAACTAAACGTGTCACTAATACCTGATACCCCTAGGGCATTGCAGAAGACTGGACAAGGCACTAGACAAGGGTCAAGGCTAGAGAAAGAATGGACACTTCTACCCTATGCCACGGTTTTTCGCTACTGGGGAAGCGTGGGCACGCCGAGGAGCGCGTCTCATATCACGTGATCCAGAACATTTGCTAGATAATTTATATAATTTATTAATACTACTCTTGATTTGACTTAACAGAGCAAGACAATGATGCATATTAATAACATACACAAATATACAACTAACCTAAGCAACTAAGAACAACAATAATATAATAAGTACAATTAACAAATTATTAATAGCTTGTGTGAAATGGAGGCGTGAACATATGCCTCACGCTATGCGAGTTCCCGAGCGCTCAGGCTCGTGACAAGAGTTACTACCACTCTCTATCATCCATGAATCTATCCAGCCTCCCTTTGAAACTTTCCAGCGTTCCAGCACTTACTACAAGGTTGCTAAGCTTGTTCCACTCGTCCATCACCCTATTTGTAAACCAGTTCCTTCCTATCTCCCTCCTAAACCCAAACTTATCAAACTTGAATCCGTTGCTCCGAGTCCTATCCTGCTCGGATATTATAAGAACTTTATCTATATCACCTTTATTGATTCCTTTCACCCACTTGAATACTTCTATCACATTTCCCCGCACTGCTTGTTCCTTATGCCTCGAGTTGTTGACACCGCTTAAGCGTTTCCTTAGTCATAGTGACCACCATTTTGTTCTCACATTATGTTGTTCCTGAATTTTTTGCTTATAATTCATATAATTCTCATTTAATTTTGCTTTCACGTTAATTTTCCCATATTTCCATACATTATTTCGGGGAAGACATTGTACAGCGAGATAGTTATTTGTACTGTACTGCATTCTCTCCAGTCTGTATATACTGGTATATTTATGGTATTTATAAACTTTTTTTTTGTTAATGTAATTATCGTATTATTTATCTGTTTGCACGTTGACTCCGATTAAAAATAAATTTTATTATTGTTTATAAGAATAATGATATATCGGTATGGCATGTTTCGCTCGCGCGCGCGTGTGTGTGTGTATGTGTGTGTGTGTGTGTGTGTGTGTGTGTGTGATACATATCAGTTTATTCTGTATATCTATCATGTTATAAGTTACACCACAGGAGAACCCAGATAAATCTCTACAGTAGTATTGCTTATCGTGTCTTCTATTATTCCACCACTGAAGAAGGCAGAGAAATCTTTTCCCCTTAATGTTGCGTATCGTGATGGCTGCGAGAGATAAATTAGCCCCATAACACATATTGATGGGTGGGCCGCCCCCTCGCCCAGGTGACTGCCCTCACATCGCTTCTACATGACCTCCTATGTCTCAGTGCTGGGGTGAGGAGGAAGGAGGGAGGGAGAAAGGAATATTAGACTCAGTAACCAGTGCGCATACCTACAAGTGCGAAAACGTACTGTATCCACATGTATACGTATCTCTGCACTGCGCACCACGGCTTCACCCCACTAGTTTGTGATGAGGGTGTCGGTGGGTACAGAGGCGGGTTGTTTATTTTTCAAATTTTTTTTTAGTTTAACAATTTTATTGGCAAAGCTTGTAGTACAGTTTGCCTATTCTGAGTAATTCAGTCAGGTCTTGACACTGAGGGTGGTATCACTTCTCACTGCCATGCAGGACAGAGGTTCATACACAAAAAAGTACATCATATTCATTAACAGCTATATACTGTATGTATAGAGGTCAGATTCCTATGGGTAATGTCACTGTTCACTGTCATGCAGGACAGAGGATCGTACACAATGAGATGCATCATATCTGGTTGAAGCTAGTTTAATTAAAGAATTAAAATCAATAAACCTTAGTGATGGTCAGTTCAAAACTGATAATATGTTAAATAAATTTATTTGTCAGTGGCCCAAGGTTAAAAATGCTTTGAAAACCTTTGATCTAGATGTATGATACTTATTTAGTGGGTCCCTTATTTTTGACCTGACCTGACTAGTCACGTCACCCCCTTCTCTTAAGCCCCTCTACGTGTGTGTTGGTGTTGGTGTAGGGATTAGTGGATGACATCATTATGACCTGACCTCATATTTAATAAGGTCACCCTGTATATTTAAGCCTGTCTCTGTCCATGTAATCCAGTTGCCTCTGAAAATGTCTTGAATAAAGACGAAAGCTAAGGTGCTCCGTTGTTTCCTTTTTCCCGTGTGAATTTATCAAGATTTATCTTATCCACGTTTTCATTGTGGATCTACATGAAATATATATATATATATATATATATATATATATATATATATATATATATATATATATATATATATATATATATGCAAGTAAATCACTGTAGGTGCGCGTGATGGCCCATAAGACAAAAAAAAGAAGACCATACCGAGTTATTGGAAAAAGTTCATGTTGGACTACTGTTTTGATAACCTGAGACGTGAGCGTTCTGATCTTCAAGCCAAGATAGACCACAAATTGGCACTCCTTATTAGAAATAGTGATTGGACTAAGGATGCCAATCACAACTGTGTAGTGAATCTCTCCTCTAAACAACTAGACAATGATACCTTGTGTGCCCTCGGCTATGGTTTAAGTTTTGATGGTTCTAACAAGGGAGTCGACAGTGTTGACATAGCCAGAGCATTTTGCAATTTGGAGAAATTCAGTAATTTGACAAGTGAAGAAGTGAACATGTGTAAAGGTGTTGTGTATGCATCTATGTCCAAGCCTTGTGTTCCAAACTGTCCAGAAAGATTCACCAAAGCAATCCAAGCCCTTAAGAAAAATAAGGATCTACATGTCACTAAAGCAGATAAAGCCAACACAGTAGTGATTTTAAACAAAGATGACTATATCTCTAAAATGAATGACCTTTTATGTGATACTACAACATATTCTAAACTCATAAATAATCCTCTCAACACTGTCAACACCCAGTTCAACAAAAAACTGAAGTCCCTATTGAGAGGCAAAGCTACTCTCATTAAACATCTTACTTCAACGTCCCCTCCACTGCCATACATGTACGGTGTAATCAAGACCCACAAGCCCAATAACCCAGCAAGACCCATCATTAGCTCAGTTGGGTCAATCTCTTATAAACTATCTAAATGGTTAGTTTCTTTACTAAATCCCCTAGTTGGCAACATTTCTAACTCCAATATCAAGAATAATATGGATCTGGTTGATAAACTCAATAACTTACACATTAATCATGATTTTAAACTGGTCAGCTTTGATGTAACGTCACTCTTTACAAAGGTCCCAGTTGATGATTTACTAGAGTTCCTCATAGATTCCCTGGATAACATTTCACTGCCCGTCTCGAAAGACGACTTCATCGAACTCATCAAACTATGTATTAAGGATTGCAAATTCGAATTCAATGGGAATATTATGCTCAAAAATTTGGTATGGCAATGGGTAATCCACTCTCACCTGTATTAAGCAACCTATATATGGAATTCTTTGAAAAGAAACTATTAAGTAATATTTTACCACCTTCAGCAGTCTGGTTTAGATATGTTGATGATGTATTATGTCTCTGGCCATGTAATGAGGACCTAAAAGCTTTCCTACCACAACTTAACAACTTAGCCCCCTCGATCAAATTCACTGTGGAATTAGAGCAAGACTGTAAATTGCCATTCCTAGACTGTCTGATACACAGAATAGGTAACACTTTTAAGTTCAGTATTTATAGAAAACCAACTAATGTGTGTTCATACATTCATTATTATTCTGCCCACCATAATAAAGTCAAACAGTCAGTATTTTCAACAATGTTTTTACGTGCCTTGAGAATTTGCAGTCCGGAATTCATCGATGAGGAATACAAATATATATATAATATTGGCTCAAACCTTAAATACCCTAGATCTTTCATAGACAAATGCTTAAACATTACTAAGAAAACTTTTTATAGAACTGACCCCAAGCCCACCCATGACCATAAGAATATCTTAATATTACCATTTCACAAAAATTTCTCACACATTCCTGCACAGCTAAAAACCTGGAACGTCAATGTGGCATTTAAAAACTCATGCACTGTTAAACAAATGTTAATCAAGAACTCCCCAACAACACAATTGGTTGCATTTATAAAGTTCCTTGCAAGGAATGTAATATGTTTTACTTAGGCCAGACAGGTAAAGATCTTGCAACTAGAATTAAACAACACAAATACAGTGTTAGGACAGGCCAGGAATCCAATGCTCTGTTTGTTCATTTGAGGGATAACAAGCATTGCATTGACTGGGATAATGCCTCCTCAATATTACCATGTAAGTCAATTGACAGTAGGAACATCATAGAATCTAGTCTTATTAAACATACCGAAGCATTCAACATGAATTTGAGTAACGGCATGTACAAGCTGGACAATTTTGTAATTAAGAAGATTTGTGATCAGGTGAGAAGGCCGGGTCACTTGACCATCTGACCTGACCACCAACCGTTGTGTGCTATTTAAAGATTAGTAGGGTCATTACCTAATACCTGACCATTGTGGACCTGGTCTCACCCTCCTCTGTATATATACACCTTGATTTGTATTACTCTCTCTAGTCTGTACTCACCCCTGAAGATGTGAATTACACGAAAGCGCTTGGGAACTTCGTGTTTTCTTCTTTCCTTGTGGTTATCAGCATATATATATATATATATATATATATATATATATATATATATATATATATATATATATATATATATATATATATATATATATATATATGTCAGATTCATGTGGGTAATGTCACTCTTCACTGCCATGCAGGACAGAGGTTCGTACACAAAGAAAGAAATACATCATATTCATTAGCAGTACCTATAGGTCAGTGGTTCATATACATTGGAGTCATATTCTAATTGAAGACTAATCAGTGTGGGCTAGCAAATTTGGGATAAACAGCAAGAATGTCCTCAGGCACCCCCGATTCAATATAGTAATTTCATAGTTCAAGATACAATAAGTCAGGTGGCCTGAAGTCTTTGACAGTGTCACATTCAATAATATAGTGTTCAAGTGTATGCTTTAGAGGTTTATCACAAAGTTTACATGCTGAGTGTTCCGGTATGGATACATTGTCTGGTTCTGTCCTTATGCTGGCCATACCGGTACCTCTTGTCACAAAATTTGTCATATTTACTAATGCTACAACTGCCAGGTCTCTCTGCATATCTCACTTCTTCTAGATCAGAGTTCATGATTCTGACTTGAATGTTTTTAATTACAGCATTGGACAGGCCAAGGTCACGGTCAACATTTTTTTTCTTACATGTCTCATTGGCCAGTCTCTCAGCACGGTCATGATACCTGAATCCAACATGGGACGGAATCCACACAAATTCGATACGAAAGTTGTTCTCAGTGGCAGTTATCACATTCCTTTTAATATCACATACAACTTTAGACATAGAGCCTGACGGGCTGTTCATTGATTTCAAAGCACTTTGAGAGTCACAGAATATCACCCCACCTCCATTTTCTTATTTTTCACATCCCATTCAGTCCGGCTGGTCTGAATTTCAAGTATGTCCTCAGTGGAGCACACATACACACACACATACACACACACACACACACACACACATACACACACACACACACACACACACACACACACATCTTTACAAACAAACCATTACATGAACATACTGTACATGCACAGACACTCACACACAAACACATATATATTACAATCACACATTCACATACACATCACTCCTCTCTCACCCATCCTGGGAGGTGGGGAATGGTGCCATCCGTCAGGGACAGCGGAAGGTGCCAAGAACCACCGACTGGGAAGGGTGTGGATTCCTTTCCCATCTCTCTTTTCCTTCACCTATCACCTTCTTCACCTCACACTCTTCCCTAGCCACCATCCCCACACATCACCTCACACCCATTCCTTCCCCACCATCCCTTCCCATCATCACATCACCTCACCCCTCACAAATCTTACCACCTCTGTCGCCCATCATTCTGTCCCTTTTGTCAAGGGTTTAACTTCCTTAGTTACCTCTGTTAGATATTTTTAACTGATTTATGCTGCATCATTAGGTTCCACTTTGACTCTGACTCATATAAAATTCATGGGCCAAGTTACAAAACGGCACTGAAGTAACAGCGGTGGGGTAAGGTGACATACAAGCCACACGGCATCGGCATGTCACACACACACACACAGCTCACAGCCCTTCACAGCTCAGAGCCTCACATAGCTCACCGACTCCCACAGCTCACCACCACATACAGTTCACCACCACATAGAGCTCTCCGCCCTTCACAGTTCACCGCCTCCCACAGCTCACCACCACATACAGCTCACCGCCTCACACAGCTCACCGCCAACCACAGCTCACCGCCTCCCACAGCTCACCGCCTCACGCAGATCACCGCCTCACGCAGCTCACCACCTCGCGCAGCTCGCTGCCTCACGCAGCTAACCACCTCACGCAGCTGCCTGTCTTGGCCACAGCTCACTGCCTCACACAGTTCATCATTCACACAACCACTGCCCCACACACCACCACACCACACTCACTGCCCCACAGAGCCACCCGCCTCACACAGCTCAACGCCCCACACAGTTCACTGTCTCACCAAGACAGCCTGCTGCCCTCACACAGCCTCACCGCCTCACGAAGTTCACCACCTCACACAGCCCACCGCCTCATACAGCCTCACCACCTCACACACAGTTGTCCGCTCCCACAGAGCTAGTTGCCTCACACAGCTCACTGCCTCACACAGCTCACTGCCTCACACAGCTCACTGCCTCACACAGCTCACCGCCTCACACAGCTCACTGCCTCACACAGCTCACCACATCTCTCAGCTCACCGCCTCACACAGCTCACCGCCTCACACAACTCACCACCTCACACAGCTCACCGCCAACCGCCAACACACAGTTCATCACCATATACAGCTCACCGCCACAGAGCTCACTGCCTCTCACAGCTCACCCCCACGCA
>NW_024737042.1:19485903-19526573 GCF_018991925.1 Homarus americanus
CCCCGCCCCATCACCTCGCCCCTCCCTCACCTATCATATCACCCCTCCTATCACCTCACCTATCTCTCCATTACTCAAGACCTGTTAAGCGAGGAACAGCAGCCTCCGACGAGGTGACCAATGGTAGTGTTGAAGTGTTTTTACAGTTTTGTATTCGTGTATTACCGGAAGAGCCTTGTAAACCATTTTTCAGTGTTGTTCCTTGATTAACCAGCGACAGGTGGGAGTTGAGGTGTAACATACAAGATCATGTGTGTGTGTGTGTGTGTGTGTTCGTGTGTGTGTGTGTGTGTATGTGTGTGTGTGTTTATGTGTGTGTAATAATAATAATAATAATAATAAACGGTTTATTTATAGAGTTGCAGCCGGTGGCTGAAAATATACAAACTTACATGTGATTTAGACATAATTATATACGTTCAATACATTTACAGGGCTCTACAGTACATAAATCAGGAGCTATTTATTATTTTAACAAGAGATGGGATGGTGCTATTCTTATACCTATCGGTGCAGGCTCTTATGGACTGAATTTTGTTGAAATGGGGGACTGCGCGAGGTGGGCGGGGTATTGCAGGTGGTAGTAGGTGGCGATGACGAGGAGAGTGCAGTAGTCCACTACCAAACCTTGCTAGTGAGTGGTGGAGGAGGTCACTCAGGGATGGCATTTCCAGGGCGGAGAGAGCGTTGCTGTAGCCGTAGTAGTCTGCGCCGAGCATGATTCTGCAGGCCCTCTTCTGTACCTTCTCTAGCTGACGTTGTTGGGTAGAGTTGAGAGAAGACGACCAGGCTGGTGACGCATACGTTAATTTTGGGAGTATAAATGCGTTGTAGATAGTACTCAGCTCTGGCGTGGGTGCCCCAAGTGACCTGAGTCGTCGTAGCATGTAGAGTTGGTACGAGGCTGCATTGATAGTGTTGTTTACATGGGCCTTCCAGTCCAGTTTGTGGTGTATAGTTACACCCAGGAGTTTAGCAGACTGCACTAATTGGAGAGGATGGGCACCCACTGTAACTGCTGGAGCTTGCACTGGAGTGGTGGCAGTGTTGATGTGCATGACTACGGTATATGTGTGCATGTGTGTGTGTGTGTGTATGTGTTTGTGTGCGTGTGTGTGTGTGTGTGTAATAATAATGAAAATAATAATAATTAACGGTTTATTGAAAGAACATGGCAGCCAGAAGGCTGAAAATATACAGTTACATAATTGGGGAATGGGTCTCTTGATTGACAAATAATATACAAGTAACATAAGGGATACAAATATGATGTCTAATAACTAGGTGGGGAGAAGGTCATACTACAGGGCATTTCAACATTGTGACAGTGCATAAAGGTAAGATAAACTTGGAGTGAATACAATGGTTGATTACAAGTTGTTGATAATTTTTACAATGGTTGGGACTGGGCTGTTCTTATAGCGATCAGTACGTGCTCGTATGGGCTGGATGCGGTTGTGGTGTCGAACAGCAATTTGCGGACAAGGGATCTCGGGTGGTAGTAGGAGCCGGTATCGAGGATGGTGCAGAAGCTTCTCACCAAATTTGCAGATGAGGTCGTGGTGATGGTCAAAGTGAGCCGCCAGTGTCAGTGTGTTGAGCGCTTCTTGAGATGTGGAATAGGAAGGGGGAAGAATAATCTTAAATGCCGTTCTTTGTCCCCTTTTCTAGGTGTTCACGTTATGTGGCATTCAGGGAGGAAGACCAGGCAGGGGAGGCATAGGTGAGCTTGGGAAGTACGAATGGTGAGTAAACATTGAGGAGCTCGGCCTCAGGAACGCAGAGTGACTTGAGTCGGCGGAGGAGGTGGAGATGAAAACTGGAGGATTTGATAACTTAACGGTCGTGTGTTATAAAATTTAGTTTGTTATCAATAGTGACAACAAGGAGCTTAGAGGAGTCTACAACCTGTTGCCTTGGGGACGCCACGGGTGAGTGACTGAAAAGTGTAGACAGCCCCTCGGAAGAGTACGGCTTGGCTCGATCACTATGGAGGTCTGTAAGCCATGGTATAAGATTTCTTCGAAACCCGAGGTCGATAACTTTGTTTACTATTAAATTGTAGTCGACTCGGTCAAAAGCTTTGGTGAAGTCAATGAAGGCGAAAGTCACAGACGTTTTCCGTTTTTTTAGTTGGCGGTATATGTAGTCAAGAAAGCTGACAGGAGAAAATTGAGTGGTGGAGGAAGTTTTCATATTGCCAAATTGCTGAGGATCTATGGCGCCTGCAATATCAGCATAAGCCCAGTGAAAACGAAACTTTCACAGATTAAGGTGGGTATTGGGATGATTGCAATGGGTCGTAGCTCATTTAAGGATTGTGGGCTGGTTAACTTTGGCACTGGTGAGACATATGAGGTCTTCCAGTCAGCTGGGCATCTTTCTTGGCTGAGGGAAGCATTGATGATGGAGTAGAGGGGCTTAGCTAGTTCCGGGGAGAACGCCTTGTAGAGTTTCATTGGTAATAATAATAATAATAATAATTAACGGTTTATTGAAAGAGCCTGGCAGCCAGAAGCCTGAAAATATACAGTTACATATTTGGGGAATGGGTTTTGAATTACAAATAATATACAAGTAACATAAGTGATACAAATAAGATATATAATAACTAGATGGGGAAAAGCTCAAACTACAGTTCATTTCAACATAGTGACAGTGCAAGGAGTAGTGTTTACTGGGAGTGAATACACTGGTTTATTGCAAGTTATTGATAATTTTTACAATGGTTGGGACTGGGCTGTTCTTATAGCGATCAGTTCGTGCACGTATGGGCTGGATGCAGTTGTGGTGTCGAACAGCAATTCTCGGCTAGGGATCTCAGGTGGTAGTAGGAGCCGGTGTCGAGGATGGTGTAGAAGCTTCTTACCAAATTTGCAGATGAGGTCGTGGTGATGGTCAGTGAGAGTCGAAAGGGTCAGTGTGTTGAGCGCTTCTTGATATGTGGAGTAGGAAGGGAGAGAATAATCTTGCATGCCCTCTTTTGCACTTTTTCTAGGTGTTTACGTTGTGTGGCATTTAGGGAGGAAGACCAGGTGGGGGAGGCATAGGTGAGCTTGGGAAGTATGAATGTTGTATAAACACTGAGGAGCTCGGGTGCAGGAACTCCGAGGGACTTGAGTCGGCGGAGGAGGTGGAGTCGGAAACTGGAGGATTTGACAACTTCACTGACGTGTGGTTTCCAATTTAGTTTGTTGTCTATGGTGACGCCGAGGAGCTTGGTGGAATCTACAACCTGGAGTGTGTTCGGAGCTAGAGTAATGGAAGGAGGTGGGACAATGTCGGAGGAGAGGTTGATGTGCATAACCATGGTCTTAGTATGGTTGATGGTGTCATGGTTGTTGGTGGCCCAGTTTTGGAGACTGTTCAATAAATCCTGAAGGGCGGTATAGTTGGGAGCAGAATTGTTGACGCTGATCCCAATGGTGGAGTCGTCGACATATTTCCAGCGAGCAGGGGTTTCTCTTAGGGCATCATTGATGAGCATAAGGAAGCAGAGTGGTCCCATATTGGTGCCTTGGGGGACGCCACAGTTGAGTGACTGAAAGGTGGAGACAGCCCCTCGGAAGCGTACAGCTTGGCGTTGGTCACTGAGGAAGTCTGTAAGTCATGGTATAAGACTTCTCCGAAGCCCGAGGTCAATAGCTTTGTTGATGATTATATTGTGGTCGACTAGGTCGAATGCTTTAGTGAAATCAATGAAGGCGACAGCTACAGACGTTTTTCGTTTCTCGAGATGGCGGTATATGTAATCGAGAAAGCTGAAAAGACAGTGAGTGGTGGAGGAAGTTTTCATGTTGCCAAATTGCTGAGGGTCTACGATTCCTGCAATATCAGCATAAGCCTAGTCGAACACAAAACTTTCACAGATTAGGCTGGGTATTGGGGTGATTGCAATAGGTCGTAGCTGATTTAAGGATTGTGGGCTGGTTGACTTGGGCACTGGTGATACATAAGAGGTCTTCCAGTCAGCTGGGCATCTGGCTTGACTGAGAGAAGCATTGATGATGGAGCATAGGGATTTAGCAAGCTCCGGGGAGAACTCCTTGAAGAGTTTCATTGGTAAGTCAATGGGGGTGGTAGAGCGTTTTAATTTTAGTTTGTCCAGGCGTTTTGCTACTTCAAATTCTTCTACTAAGTCAGTGGGAAGGGGGGCTGGTAGGTAAACAGGGAGAGTGGTTGTGTCAAGCCGGGGGAGCGTCTGGCATATACTTGTACCGAATGGTTGTTCGATTGCTCAGCTGCGTCAACATTTGTGAGATGGCTAAGGACGGGGAGGGGGTGTGTCTTATTGTTTAGTCCACAGAGTTCTTTAAGCTTACCATACCAATTACTTTTGTTGGTCTGCTTCAGGTGTCGCAACTTCGTTGGATAGTGAGACTTCTCTGCAGTGCGTATTTCGCGCATGACTCGGTTGCGAAGGGACCTGTAGCGTTTGTGGTCATTGAGATATAAGGCGTTGTCTCTCTGCTGCATAAGTCTTTTGATCCGAGGTGTGATCAAGGGCAAGTCATCTGGGTGTGATCTGACAGACTTCTTGGGGAAGAAGTGGTAGTGAGCTTCCGTGATGGTGTCGGTAAAATTTATCCATTCTCTGTCCACGTCAACCACACCAAGTACTTCAATGTAGGTCTTGATGTATGGTCTCTGCACTTGACTGGTAGTGGCAGCTGGAGACCAGAGCACTGATAGGTGTGTGCTACACCCGATAGGAGACATTGGTTGAGGTGGTTGACGCTGGTCCGCTAAGTCAGTTAAGATAATTTCAAGGGTATTTTGACCTTGCGTGGGGAAGTTCACAACCTGTGATAGTAACAGCTGGTCTTTGATATCAGTGGTGTCAATTTCGTTATAATCCCCACACAATACTAGCTAGTCACATTGGTACCTAACTCTGAGGTGGTCTGAATCGGTAATGAGGTAATTGATAAAAGTCTCTGGTGGGTGAGCGAGGTGGATGGTATGCCACACAGTTGATGATAGAAGTAGTGTGGCGTGGATGGGCCCGTGGCACGACCCGTACCCATAATGCCTCAGCATCAGCTGGGACTAAAACATCCAGGCGTGACGGGAGATAATACCATATTCGTAGAATATGTTCTGTGACTTAAGTCGCGCAATAACACTGCCATCAGGATAACCGTTCCCATGATTTAGAAGGTACAGGGAGCGTCTGGAGTAGGTAATTGGTGGACATCTGTTGATATCTGTTGTTTTGGACGGACGGATGTGTTTGTCTGCGTTGGCCAGAAACTCACTGGCGGCATTTGTCTAGTCGTAAACACAGTGAGTCCTTGTCTTCGGCACTTAAGGTTCGCCGACACGGTACCCACGGTATATGTAAACACAGGTGGTCCCTGTCACTGTGTGTATGTGTGTGTGTGGCGACTGAAAACAGGTGTAAAGCCTAATTAATATACAGTGCATCAGCCAGAAGCCTCAATAGACTGTCTCCAATAACCCTTCACACAGGGACACCACTTTCAGTATTTTATATGGCTAACACCATTCAAATTTGCATGTTTTTTGGGGGGAAGAGTTCATTAAAGTTCAGTTTGTATGCATGAACTTTACTCGTGTGTGAATGTAATTTGTACGTATGTACTTTTGTGTGTTTGTGCATGTGTTACTATGTGTATTTATGTGTGACGAGTGCAGTTGTGTATATAGTCTTGAAAATGTGGTTTTTGTGTATGTGTATGGATTTACGTGTCTACTGTATATCTGTAGATTGTCTGTTTGTGTCATTGTTTGTTGCTGCTGGAGCGCTTAGAGTTGCTTGTGTTGATTAGGTATTTATCTTGATTTTGTATATAGAAGCGTGTATTTGATAAAATGTGCATGTTTGTAATCATAAACAAGCTACCACCTTGCCTAAGCCATCGGTCCACACGATTCGATGTAGTGAAACCCGTGTTCAGGGCTTTTACTGTGTTAACCATCATGTATCGGGCAGATCACATGGGACCTCCTCCCTCGTCGCCTATCTCGGCCAGTGTTAAAAAAAAAGTGAAAAAAATCCGGCTTAATCCGGATGTCTTTTAATTGGCCATTGACACAGCCGACGGCGCCTACACCTGCCCCGCCCATCACACCAATGGTCGAGCTAAAGGGAATTCAAAAACGTACATTAGCATCGAAATTGAAGGAAAACAGACGCCATCACTGCAATTCAATTTCAACTTTGTATCTGTAATATGTTTTAGAATTGTCAAGTTTGGAAGGATTCACTGAGGTACACTTGGCAGCTAGCGGGATGGCAGGAATGATTCAAAACTTGGGTCTGGACAAACAAGGGTCCCGGGCCAATCCCTCCTCGGGTCGCATGTAGCACGGACGACTGGCCAACTATTGATGGTTCCTTGCCTCTCTTCTGATACTATATATTTTTCTGCAAGGAAAAATTTTGCACGGTAGTGTCTCTAAGTGGGTGTTTATGTTTAATATGTAATTATTTATTGTCTGTTGACAATCACATATTTATACAACGGTGGTTATTATTCTTTTGTTTTCTTATTCACACTGATGGGATCAAATGAATGGGGCTGTCAGTTGTCTAAATCTATCAGTGTATGTGTACTTATATTGGTAGGGTAACTCTAGAACGAAAGAGTTGCAAAGTTCATATTGAACATTTGTATTAACCATTATAACCCCCAGAGCTACAATGTTCTTAGCATCCTAATATATACTATAGGTACAATATATCCCTCAGGACTACACATTTTTAGGGTACTCTAAGCTAAGGTCACGACTGTGTAAATTCCCCTTGTACAGTGAGCTGCCACCGTCATTGGGTACAGACCACTCAGAATTTATATTTATCATGTTATTCCTTTCTCTTTGCGTCCTATATGTTGTTATTATTATGTGTTATGTGTATTTTCAGTAGTTTGTCTATTTCGTCTTTCATTCCTAGTGCTACTTGCGCAGTAATGGCTGGTGCTACTTGTGAACAGGGCTGTGCCCTTCAGAGGGCCGAGTTAGAGAGGGCCAAGGAAGAAATCTTGAAACTAAAGGAAGTGATAGTGAGGATGAAGGAAGAAAGGAGACAAGGAAAGCCAGTGTCTGACGAAAACTCAGGCGAATGGAAGCTTGTGAGGAGAGGGACGACCAAACTGGTGGTGAAAAAACACACCAAGGATACGACAACAACAGCTAAGTGTACCAACTCTTTCAGTCCTTTGATAGACGAATTGGACGTTAGTATAGTCAGGGACAGGGCTGACAAGGAAGGTAGGAAAACCTTAATTGTTGGCAATTCCCAGGTACGGTACCTGGACAGAGCTTTTTGTGGTAATCAACAAAAATAGGATGAGGGTGTGTTTGCCAGGAACTGGGGTGGAGGATATAGTTGACAGGATGGACAATATCTTGTCCGGTAATGGGAACACACCCGTTATCTGCCTCAGTGCAGGAGGCAATAATATTGGCCGGTGTAGGAGTGGGGAGCTTCTTGATGAGTTCAAGGCAGTTATAGAACGTATTAGGTCGAAAGGAGGGATCCCTATCATATGTGGTGTCCTGCCTAGAAGGAGAGTTGTAATGAATGGTTGTCAAGGGCAGTTGGTGTCAACGGCCGGCTAGACAGATATTGCAAGTCAATATCAATCCCATTCATTGACAACTGGGACAACTTCTACGGCAGAAGGGACCTTTATGCTAGGGATGGGGTGCATCTGTCTAGGGATGGGGTGGCAACCCTGGAAGGTTCTCTCAAGAGGGCAGTTCAAAAGATGAAGAAGTCTTTAAATTGCTAAGAGAACATATGAGCACGAGGGTGGAGGAGACTACAGTGGGAGCAGGTAAACAAAGTGAAAGGTTACAGGGAAATAGTGCTAGGAATTATGACAAAACTAAATTAGGCAGGGAGTTAAAACCCAAACACGACAAAGAGAGGACTCAGATGACATAAGAACATAAGAACAACATAAGAATGGAGGAAACTGCAGCGGGCCTATTGGCCCATACTGGGCAGTCCCGTTTACACCCAACCCCTATTGCTCATATGAGCATCCAACCTATGTTTGAAGCAACTCAGCGTATTCGAGTGAATGATATTTGGTAACTTGTTCCATTCATCCACTACTCTGTTTCCAAACCAGTGTTTACCTATTTCACGCCTAAATCTAAATTTGTCTAATTTAAAACCATTGTTACAAGTTCGCTCCTGGTTGGATAGTTTGAGTACCTTTGTAATGTCCCGTTTGTTTAGCCCTGCCTTCCACTTATACACCTCTATCAGGTCGCCCCTCGCTCTACGTCTCTCAAGGGAGTGCAAATTAAGATGCTTTAACCTGTCTCTATACTCAAGGTTCCTAATGCCCGGGATTAGTCTTGTCATTTTCCTCTGAATTCTTTCCAAGGATTCTATATCCATTCTGTAATACGGTGACCAGAACTGAATTGTGTAATCCAGGTGTGGTCTCACAAGAGCAAGATACAGTTTTAGGATGACCTAGCTAGTCTTGTAACTAACACTCCTTTGTATGAACCCAAGTACTTTATTAGCCTTGTTACGAGCAAAAACACATTGTTTACTTGGCTTAAGGTTCCTACTTATCATTACTCCTAAATCTCTCTCGCAGTCGGATTTCTCTATGGCATCGTTGTTCATCTGGTATCTGGTTTCCCTGTTTTATATCCTATACTGAGTACTTTACATTTGTCGACGTTGAATTTCATCTGCCATTTTTCAGACCATTCGAAAAATTTGTTTACATCTTCCTGTAGTTTTGCCGAGTCCTCGTCAGATTTGATAACACGTCCTATTTTAGTGTCATCAGCAAATTTACTTATGTTGCTGTCAATGCCGATATCTATGTCGTTTATGTATATAATAAATAATAATGGTCCAAGTACTGAGCCTTGGGGAACTCCACTTGTGGCGTTGCTCCAATGGGACTTAGAGCCGTTAATGCTCACTTGCTGTTTCTTGTCCTGTAACCACGCCCTAATCCTTTTAAGGATGTCACCTTTGATGCCATGAGCTTCTACCTTTCTAATTAGTCTTTCGTGGGGGACTCTGTCGAAGGCTTTGTTCAGCTCTGACTTCCATTTATACACCTCGATCATATTGCCCCTCACTCTACGTCTCTCGAGGGAGTGCAAATTAAGAAGCTTTAACCTGTTTCTGTACCCAAGGTTCCTAATGCCCGGGATTAGTCTTGTCATTCTCCTCTGAAGTCTTTCCAAGGATTCTTTATCCATTCTGTAATCCGGTAACCAGAATTAAACTGCGTAACCCAAGTGGGATCTCACAAGCGCAAGATATAGTTTTAAGATGACCTCGCTAGTCTTGTAACTAAAACTCCTTTGTATGAACCTTATAATATTGACACGAAGTAGTACCTTAAGCTGTGTATTCTTTTATTACCCTATTAATTATGTATAGTAAAGTATTACAGAACATGTATTAATTCTATGTAATATTTCCATTTATTATGCACCATGTTATGTATATGAATTATCATATTTACATTTTATGTATTCAGCTTGTGAATGCTGGCATCTGTATATGCCAGCGCGCAGTGATACATGGAGTGGAGACCACCAGTCCTTATGATGTGGAAGCGAGTTTCTGGGTCCATCTGTATATATCTCCCGTACGAGAATAAGAACCTATTTTTAAGATAACAAGTGTTTGTGTATATACCCTCAGTAGTGTAGAACATTTTGGGGGTACCAAAGACAAACATAGAGAACCCAAGCACTTTTTTTTTTTTATTGGGCACTCCCCTACATCCTTGTGTAAGGTGAAGCGCAGAAGCGTTTACAGTGCCCAACAGAGAAGCATGCTAAGTTCATGCTTGCCTTTATGTCTCATGAGTTAAGGGCGTAGAAGTCTGAAGAGTCAAGGGCATAGAAGCCTGAAGATTCAATGGTTAATGTCATCAAGTTATTGGAAGCTCCAACAACTTGTCCCTGAATACGAATTCGCAACTTTCGATTTACACCAGGTACCTACTTTACTGCTAGGTGAACAGGGACTACTGGGGGCTAGGAAGTATGTCCAAACAACTTCCACCGGTCCGGGAATCGAACCCGTGACATCTCGCTTGCGAAGGCAAGAGCGGTACCACTCTACCACCAGCACCCCCAACCCAAGCACTCTATTAGCCTTGTTTCGAGCAAATACACATTGTTTACTTGGCATAAGATTCCTACTTATCATTACTTCTAAATCTTTCTAGCAGTCGGATTTCTCAATAACATCGTTGTTTATGTGGTATCTGGTTTCCCTGTTTACATCTCCTATACTGAGTACTTTACATTTGTTCACATTGAATCTCATCTGCCACCTCCTCCGACTTCCACAACATCTACGAGCAACTAGGGCACGAAGAACAGGACCTAGACATTCGCGAGTGGACGGTCCAAGACAGCAAAAAGAGGAGGAAAAGAAGATCGTAAACTTCAATCTAACAAGGCCCCCATAACAGAAGACCAAGATATTTCTATCGAGCAGCCCGTCCATCAAACACCATCAAACATCAAACAAATAAACAACATCAAGAAAACACCACACCCAAGGGATCAAGCCGACCAGGAAGAGAGAAACCGTTGCCCGAGCTGAAACCTGACCTGACGTTCACATGACTTATGGTCCCGCACCCCTGCCCCGTCCAGGCTGGGTGCTGCTGCCTCCTCAAACCTACCACCCCACACCATGTAAGCTGTGTTAAACCACAGCACCTATTTCTCTCATTAAAATTCACTTGAAACTTCCACTGAACCTCCTTCTCTCCTATTACTAGCCTTTATCTATCTATCTCTCAGGAGACATTTGCTTTCGGATTATTGTTGTAACAGGGAGGGGGCCGACAGCTCCTCCCCAGAGGGAGCCTTTCCTCCCCAGCTAGCAGAGTCTTCAATTGGAGATAAGAGTCCAGCAGCACATGCAGACAGCTTCCCCAGCCGCTGGGCCTCCCTCAGGTCACACGTTAGTCATTGTCAGAGCGATCCGTAGGGTGAGTTGCTCATGGTGGGAAGTGTATCCATTTCATGTTTGTGTCCGAGAGTCAGTGTCTAGTAACTTCGATATCTAATATACTATAGCGCTATCCGAATGTCTGTCTGTCTGTCTGTACAGCCGAAACGGCACAATCGTTTTTCATCAAACTTGGTGGAAAAATCGCAAAAAATTCGAAAAGTGGAACAAACCTGGTCCCATGTCGATGGTTTCTTTAGGAAGGCATTAGTTCACAATTATATTTACAATGGAAAGCGATGCAAGGTCTGTGGACTTGGCTCACCCTCATTCGCTGTACGCTGTCAGCCCATGATTGCAGTTATCGTACGGCTCCCTCCTCCTCCCCCCACTTTTTTTCTTCTCCAACTTTTTTTTAATGTTGTTTGGATTAGTAAAGGAAGGAAGATGAGTAAATAGAAGAATAAAGAAGGGAAAACAGAAAATAGTTAGAGATAACATGTGGGGGAGCTGAGTTTCATTATGCGGCTGGATGCGTAGTTTCAACGTTACCAGACGACCTTACAGCTAAAGTGTATACTTATTCCTGTGGCTGATTGTACATGGAAAAGAGATAATAACAGGAATGCATGGAAAAGATGACTACAATAGACACAGGGTGAATATAGACAGTGAAACAGACAGGAGGTTGACAAAAATAGACAGATTCATGTATGTACAAACAGACAATATGGCAACTAACATGATAGACAGACAGCTGAGTGACTGGTTCGCATTACACAAATAGGCAGACACACGCCAACAACGGATAAGACAGACAGATTTGACGACACAAAGAGTACAGACGGGCTTACATTAAAACACCATGCAGACGAACAGACAGTTGGGATGGCAATAGACAGAACAGATAGACTTGAGACAGATTAGAAGGCATTTATAAACAAAAATAATACCAAATTGACCATAGCTGCGTCAGTGAGGGTAGGAGGTCTTACGTCCACTAGCGTAAATAATAAGACGCATTGAAAACTAACTCCCTCGTGCGGAAAAAAACATCGATGGTCGGTCAGTCGTGTGAGATAGGCCTGAAACTGACTAACGTAGATGATGACTATGATGACTTAACACAGGTGATGACTTAAGCAGATGGTGACTAATATAACCAGAATCAAGGTCACTTCTCTTCATAATATAATTTATCTCGGAATGATCATCGGTGATTCATAATATTTTTTTATGATTTTAACCTCTCCTTATGGCGAATATTTCTTTAATTAATTATTCTAATGTTTATTCTATTCCTTCTTGTAATATATTAGATACTGTAGGTATCACGACCACGAGCATGATTATAACAACCACGACCATGATTATAACAACCTCGACCATGATTATAACAACCACGCCCATGATTATAACAACCACGACCATGATTATAACAACCACGACCATGATTATAACAACCACGACAATGATTATAACACCACGACCATGATTATAAAAACCACGACCATGATTATAACATTCACGACCATGATTATAACAACCACGACCATGATTATAACAACCACGACTGTGATTAGGATGACCACGAGGATGATTATAACAACCACGACCATGATTATAACAACTACGACCATGATCATAACCACGACCGTGATCATAACCACGACCATGATTACAAAAACCACGACTATGATTGTAACAACCACGACCATGATTATAACAACCACGACCATGATTATAACAAACACGACTATGATTATAACAACCATGATCATAATTATAACAACCACGACCATGATTATAATAACCACGACTATGATTATAACAACCACGACTATGATTATAACAACCACTACTATGATTATAACACCCACGACCATGATTATAGCAACTACGACCATGATCATAACCACAACCTTGATTATAATAATCACGACTATGATTGTAACAACCACGACCATGATTATAACAACCACGACCATGATTATAACACCCACGACCATGATTATAACAACCACAACAATGATTATAACACCCACGACCATGACTATAACAACCAAGACTATGAATATAACAACCACGACCATGATTATAACAACCACGACCATGATTATAACACCCACAACCATGATTATAACAACCACTACTATGATTATAACACCCACTACCATGATTATAACAACCACGTCTATGATTATAACAACAACGACCACGACCATGATTATAACAACCACGACCATGATTATAACAACTACGACCATGATCATAACCACGACCATGATCATAACCACGACCATGATTACAAAAACCACGACCATGATTATAACAACCACGACCATGATTATAACACCCACGACCATGATTATAACAACCACGACCATGATTATAACACCCACGACCATGATTATAACAACCACGACTATGATTATAAAACCCACGACCATGATTATAACAACCACGACTATGATTATAACAACCACAACCATGATTATAACAACCATAACCATGATTATAACAACCACGACTATGATTATAAAACCACGACTATGATTATAACAACCACGACTATGATTATGACACCCACGACCATGATTATATCAACCACGATCATGATTATAAAAACCACGACCATGATTATAACACCCACGACCATGTTTATAACAACCACGACCATGTTTATAACAACCCCGACCATGATTTCTCATATACTATAGGAATAGCCGTGTGTCTGTGTGTGTGTCTGTTCTGGGCAGCCGAAATGGCACAATCTTTTTTCACCAAACTTGGCGGAAAAATCGCAAAAAATTCGTAGAGTGGAACAAACCCGGTCCCATGTCGATGGTTTCTTTAGGAAGGCATTAATTAACCATTTTATCGCTGTACGCTGTCAGCCAGACGGCGGTTGCGCGCTAGCCAAGCACGAGCGTTCAAATTTTCACAGGGCACGAAGGGCCCACGTTCACTTGTATCTTCTGTACAAGTTTTGATTTGTTACAAATGCGACGAATGTCACATCCACACATTCTGAGGAGAAATGAGAAGGATCCCGAAATAATAATAATAATAATAATAATAATAATAAACGGTTTATTAATAGAGTTGCAGCCGGTGGCTGAAAATATACAGACTTACATTTGATTTAGACATAATGATATAATATGCATTGAATACATTCACAGGGCTGTACAGTACATAAATCAGGAGTTGTTTATTATTTTAACAATAGATGGGATGGTGCTATTCTTATATCTATCGGTGCGGGCTCTTATGGGCTGAATTTTGTTGTAGTGGCGGACTGCGCGAGGTGGGTGGGGGAATGCAGGTGGCAGAGGTACTGTGTGTGTGTGCGACTGTTAAGGGGAGGGGGTGGTGTTCTTACGTTCCTGGACATGTCATTCTAAATCTTGGTTGTGTGTTTGTTTAACTGGGTGTCTCATGTGACCCATCTGTCAGTTGTTGGTGGTGAGGAGCTAATAAATAATTTTGGCTCAAGACAAACACTTATCGTTGATTTTTAAGCCAGTGCTAAACACCTGTTTTTCAAGTTTTATAATAACAACAACAACAATATTAGTAATATTAAGAATAGTAATAAAAATGAAAATAATTATCTTACTACTTCTATAATAATATTAATAATAATAAATAATTATGTCTCACCTTCGAATGGCGTTTAGTATAACGTAAACAGAGTTAGATACGTGTTTTATTGGATATCGTAATCGTCATCAGCAATATTGCTATATCACCCTGAGAGCTGGTATCTTTACTAAACATTAAAGATAAAGATTATATTTAGCCATCATTTTTAACTGTAGATATGACTGTAGCTTGATTAAACTAGACGCTAATTAATAAACAGTTTTTGACAGTAGACAGTGATGGAGGCACTTCAAGGTTCATCATAAACCAGTTCAATTCTAAATATGTTGCTATTAAAAAAAAATTTTTTCTTGTGTTTAAGGTTAGTTTTCTGCATTTTACTTTCAGCATCAGAACCTCTTATCGTCATAATTTCACTGCGCATTAGCTGCAAGAAGACCACCCAACACTACAAAAAATAAACTACTGACACAACGTATCTGACCCTAATAACTTAATGTCTTCCTAGTAGTAATCAATCAACACCCCATTACTCTCTCTCTCTCTCTCTCTCTCTCTCTCTCTTATCATCACTTTTCTCTCAGTTTGCCATGTAAGGAACCCATAGTGTGTTTGATTCTTCTTGCACAATCTTTGAATAATGACATTGTCTGCTCCCGTACACATACTGTATATCCCACCTTTCCAGAGTTTTTGGTGTCGTGGCGCCACCTGATAGAAATATATCTAGTCGTGTTGAAGATGTAGATCATGCAGAGTAAACAGAGCAGCATTGGAGTGGAAGAGAGATTAACTGAATGAGATACTGAGAAAAGAAGAAAATGGAGATCGGGTATAAATGGGACCAACTAGTAACATGGTGTTGTAAATTGGTGGCTCTCAGTGTCTCATCCATTTCCATATCCTGGTGTTAAATCCCAGTGTTACATTCTAGTGTCAAATCTTAGCGTTACATCCTTGTGTCACATCTCAGTGTCATATCCCAGTGTCACATGTCCGTGTTAAATCCCAACTATATATCTAAATGTCACATACCAGTAGCACATCCTGGTGTCACATCTCATTCCCACATTCTAATATATCCCAGTCTCTCCTCACTACACCGCTTTAACAGTGACCCTCGCGGGGTACCTAGTGAAGTAAGACAATCAGCTCCCCTAGTTGTGTTCTGACCTCGCTAGGGAAAGGTCACGGCAGACTTAGCTCTCGGGGATAAATTATCGGTAACGGCTAGTGCTAGTTGTGAACAGGCCTACGCCCTTCTGAGGGCCGAGCTACTGGCCGAGTTAGTGAAGATCAAAGAAGAAAACTTGAAATTAAAGGAAGTGATAGCGAGGATGAGAGAAGAAAACACGAGACAAGAAAAGCCCATGTCTGACGAAAACTCAGGTGAATGGAAGATTGTGAGGAGAGGAACGACCAAAAGAGTAGAGAGAAAAGATACCAAGGATACGACAACAGCTAAGTGTAAAAACTCTTTTAGTCCTTTGATAGACGAATTGGACGTTACCATAGTCAGGGACAGGGCTGACAAGGAAGGTACGAAAGCCTTAATTGTTGGCGATTCCTAGGTACGATACCTGGATAGAACATTTTGTGGTAAAAATAATTATCCCCCAGCTCCTTTGGGGGATATAGTTGAAAGGATGGACATTATATCGTCTGGTAATGGGAACAAACCCATTATCTGCCTCAGTTCAGGAGGTAATGATATTGGCGGGTGTAGGAGCGAGGAGCTCCTTGATAAGTTCAAGACAACTATTGAACGTATTAGGTTGAAGGAAGGGATCCCTATCATATGTGGTGTCCTGCCTAGAATGAGAGTAGGCGATAAAGGGTTGTCAAGGGCAGTTGGTGTCAACGGCCATCTTGACACATCTTGGAAGTCAATATCAGTCCCATTCATTGACAACTGGGATAACTTTTACAGCAGAAGGGACCTTTATGCTAGGGATGAGGTGGCAACCCTGGCTGGCTCTCTCGAGAGGGTAGTTCAAAAGTTGTCGAAGTCTTTAAACTGCTAGAGGAAGATATGGGCACGGGAGTGGAGGAGACTGCAGTGGGAGCGGGTAAACAAAGTGAAAGGTTGCAGGGGACAAAACTAAACTAGGCAGGGAGTTAAAACCTAAACGCGTCAAAGAGAGGACTCAGAACACGACTAACTTAAATGTCTACTACACAAACAGTAAGAGTATGTGAAACAAAATGGACGAAATTAGGGCGTTGGTATGTACCGAAAAACTCGATATAATAGCATTCACCGAAACATGGTGTTTCGTATCAAGGGAGTAAGGCTCGTAACAAATAAAAGTAAGGGTATTTAAAGAGAATTACAATATATGGTTCTTAAATTTGTATCGAGAAAAACTCCAACTACGGCGTAATGTATGGATTGAATGCAACCCCTTTTAACAAATGAATACTTGATGATTGGAGTAAAGAAACTTAAATAAAAAGTATTACTATATTTGCAAATACTTACCACTAGTAACAAAGACAAAGCTAATCACATGAACATACTAGATTACTTTAAAGTTGCCAATATCACTGACAACTAAATCAATACACGATTCAAGAATAAAAATACATAAGACACTAAATACAGCCAGCCAGCCTCAACAATGATTACCATAAGTACATCACCCAGTTCGAAGGGAAGAGTCAACTGACAACGCAGGCCAGTGGAAAAGATCCAAAGACTTCCCAAACTTGTGTGCTACTGAAAGCCGGCTCTGACCCAATCTTCGTACTTGACGTAATTTCTCACTGTTAATGTTATTACAGTGTTACTGACTTTAATAATATAAACTATTCACATAAATAATATAAACAAATGTAGTTCTAATCTGGAAAAATATGTAATTACACAATATGTATATATATCAAGAATACATTCTCATTTACAGTACGTCTGGCAGGGGCACACAGCACATTTAGTAATTGGTTGTTCAGGGTTGTTCTATCCTACGTTGCACGTAACAATGGATAAACTTAAACTCCTGCTGAATACCAAATTGCAGGTTACAAATTATTCCATACCGATAGGCAGAATAGGAAAGGAGGCGGAGTAGCAATATATGTCAGGGATAATCTGGTGTGAAATAAATAAGGAAATAAAAACTGAACTGAATACAGAAACAATTTGGAAATAATTAATCGATGGTAGGGAAAAGTTAATCTCAGGAGTATTATTTAGACCTCCTAATCTTGATAGAGTTAATGAGCAACTTATTTGGGATGAAATGCGCAGGGATTCCAGCATAACAATGTCTGTATAGTAGGCGATTTTAACTTTAGCCAAATAGATTGGATCGACCTTACAGGTAACTTAGAATCAGATGATTTTCTTGAAACAGTTCAGGACTGTTTCCTAAGTCAACACATAACCGAACTCCCCCGGGGTAAGAATATACTCGATTTAGTTCTTAGTTCTATCAAACAGAGAAAACCCCATTAGTAATGTCGAGGTAGGAAACGAACTTGCCAACAGCGATCACAAAGAAATAAGATTTCATTTAAAATTTAATGGCAGTCGCAAGGAAAATTCCATCAAGCTCTCAGATTTCATAAGGGCAAACTTTGATATGTTGAAAATGTAGCTGAGAGAAGGGGTATCACATTTGGGGGTGGATTACATGACCTCGCGTGAGGTGACCTCACACAATGTACCCACAGAGGGCGACCTCACTTTACCTGGAGACCTGACAACGATATCCTCACAAAATATGACGGTTGAAGATGACCTGATAACGAGATCTGAGATTGACAAGTTCCACAACAACTTAAATAATGAGTTACTTAATGCAAAAAAGGCAGAACATACCATACAGAAAATTCAGATCAGACAACAATGACCTTAAATGGATAAATAATTATTTAAAGAACATTATTGGACAAAGGAAGGCTATACAGTAGGTAGAATAATAAATCGTGGTAAAGTTTACCTCCGAGATTATTATTAGGTATTGGCCAGTAGGGTTACGACCTAGATAAGAAAAGTAAAGAGGAATAATAAACTGAAGGTAGCAAGGGAGGTGAAGTCAAACCCCAAGGGTTTCTTTCAAATGTATCAAACTAAAACACGAGAAAAGATTGGACTAATACAGTCAGATACCGGCGAACTAACTGATAACCACGGAAAAATGAGCAATAACCTGAATAAATATTTTTCAACAGTTTTCACCACCGAAAATTTAAACATGATACCCGAGGTACCGACTATATACAGAGATAGTGAAGAAAATAGATTAAGCGAGATAGTAGTGACTAGTAACGACGTTGGTAAACAAATAGAAAAGCTGAAACCTAATAAATCACCAGGTCCCGATGGGATGTTTGCCAGAGTATTAAAGGAATGTAAGGAAGAGCTTAGTATGCCCTTAGCAAATTTGTTTAACTTGTCCTTAAAAACGGATGTAGTACCAGAATCCTGGAGGATAGCCAATGTAGACTTTCAAGAAGGGAGATAGATCACTATCTTCTAACTACCGTCCATTCAGCTTAACATAAATTGCAGGCAAATTACTGAAAGCAATAATATTAAACTCTATTCGAAATCACCTGGAGAAGCACAAGTTGATCAATGATTCCCAACATGGCTTCACCTATAGAACACAGAGTGTCAGCATAGATGGTGCTAAATATGAGTGGGGCCGCGTAGCCAGTGGGGTTCCCCAGGGGTCAGTACTAGGCCCACTCTTGATCATAATTTACCTAAACGATCTAGATACTGGAATCAGCAGCGACATAAGCAAGTTTGTGGATGACACCAAAATAGGGCGGCAAGTTAATTCATGGCAGGATACAAATGCACTGCAAGAGGATTTAAATAAACGGCACGAGTGGTCAGAAAAATGGCAAATGATATTCAACACCAGCAAGTGCAGCGTACTTAATATTGGAAGAACAAATATGTAAGTGTATACAGCCTTAACAACATCAACCTAGAGAAGCCGACTTGTGAAAGAGACTTAGGGGTACTTGCAAGTCCGGACCTACGGCCTAGAAAACAGTGCGTTAAGGTTCGAAATACGGCAAACAGAGTATTAGGTTTTATATCTAGAAGTGTAAGTAATATGAGTGAAGAGGTCATATTGCAACTATATCTTGCGGTAGTCAAGCCGCACCCCGATTATGCTGTTTAGTTCTGGTGCCATTAATATAGAATGGATATCAATTCACTGAAGAATGACGAAAATGATTCCGGGATTTAGAAACCTTCGATATCAAGATAGATTAAAGAAACTAAACTTCAATTCCCTAGAAAGACGAAGAGTGCGGGGAGATATGATAGAAGTATTTAATTGGGTGAAAGGAATCAATAAAGGAGATATACAGTTCTTATAATATCCGAGCAGGATAGGACTCGTAGCAACGGATTTAAGTTGGATAAGCTTTGGTTTAGGAGGAAGATAGGAAGGAACCGGTTCACAAATAGGGTGGTAGACGAGTGGAACAAGCTTAGCAACTTTATAGTAAGTGCTGGAACGCTGGGAAGTCTTATAAGGAGGCTCGATAGATTCATGGATGATAGAGAGTGGTAGTAACTCTCGACAGGAGCTGCCAAGCACAGGCCAACCGGCCTATTGCAGACTACTTATTTTCTTATGTTCTTATGTTCATGTCTATCTAATCTATTAACGTTCTTTTCAGCTGTTTTCGAATTAGTGGACGAGGGTCACGACTATGATGTGGTATATCTTGACTTTAGTAAAGCATTCGACAGAGTCCTACACGGAAGGCTAATAAGAAAAGTGGAGGCTCATGGCACTGGAGGAGATATTCTAAAATAGATTAGTGCGTGGTAACAGGACAGGAAACAGCGAGTGAGCATTAACGGCCTAAATCCGATTGGAGTAACGTCACCATTATTATTTATTATATACATAAACGACATAGATATCGGCGTAGACAGCAACATAAATAACTTTGCCGATGACACTAAAATAGGGCGCGTAATTAAATCTGACGAAGACTCAATCTAAACAAATTTTTCGAATGTGAGAAATATTTAGGAGTAATGATAAGTAGGAATCTTAAGCCAAGTAAACAATGTGTATTTGCTCGAAACAAGGCTAATAAAGTACTTGGGTTCATTCAAAGGAGTGTTAGTTACAAGACTAGAGAGGTTATCCTAAAATTATATCTTGCGCTTGTGAGACGTCACTTGGATTACGCAGTTCAATTCTGGTCACCGTATTAAAGAATTCAGAGGAGAATGACAAGACCAATCCCGGGCATTAGGAACCTTGAGTACAGAGACAGGTTAAAGCATCTTAATTTGCACTCTCTAGAGAGACGTAGAGTGAGGGGCGATATGATAGAGGTGTATAAATGGAAGTCAGGGTAAAACAAAGGTGATATAACAAAGGTATTCCAGCTATCCAACCAGGAGCGAACTCGTAACAATGGGTTTAAATTAGACAAATTTAGATTTAGGCTCGAGATAGGTAAACACTGGTTTGGGAATAGAGTAGTGGATGAATGGAACAAGTTACCAAACATCATCATTAACTGAATACCCTGGAAAGCTTCAAACATAGGTTGGATGGATATATGAGCGATAGGGGTTGGGTGTAAATAGGACTGCCCAGTAAGAACATAAGAACAAAAGAATGGAGGAAACTGCAGCGGGCCTATTGGCCCATACTGGGCAGTCCCGTTTACACCCAACCCCTATTGCTCATATAAGCATCCAACCTATGTTTGAAGCTATTCAGCATATTCGAGTTAATGATGATATTTGGTAACTTGTTCCATTCATCCACAACTCTGTTTCCAAACCAGTGTTTATCTATTTCACGCCTAAATCTAAATTTGTCTAATTTAAAACCATTGTTACGAGTTCGCTCCTGGTAGGATAGTTTGAGTACCTTTGTAATGTCCCCTTTGTTTAGCCCTGACTTCCACTTATACACCTCTATCAGGTCGCCCCTCACTCTACGTCTCTCGAGGGAGTGCAAATTAAGGTGCTTTAACCTGTCTCTGTACTCAAGGTTCCTAATGCCCGGGATTAGTCTTGTCATTCTCCTCTGAATTCTTTCCAATGATTCTATATCCATTTTGTAATACGGTGACCAGAACTGAACTGCGTAATCCAGGTGTGGTCTCACAAGAGCAAGATACAGTTTTAGGATGACCTCGCTAGTCTTGTAACTAATACTCCTTTGTATGAACCCAAGTACTTTATTAGCCTTGTTACGAGCAAAATCACATTGTTTACTCCTAAATCTCTCTCGCAGTCTGATTTCGCTATGGCATCGTTGTTCATCTGGTATCTGGTTTCCCTATTTACATCTCCTATAATGAGTACTTTACATTTGTCACGTTGAATTTCATCTGCCATTTTTCAGACCATTCGAAAAATTTGTTTAGATCTTCCTGTAGTTTTGCTGAGTCCTCGTCAGATTTAATAACACGTCCTATTTTAGTGTCATCAGCAAATTTACTTATGTTGCTGTCTATGCCGATATCTATGTCGTTTATGTATATAATAAATAATAATGGTCCAAGTACTGAGCCTTGGGGAACTCCACTTGTGACGTTGCTCCAATGGGACTTAGTGCCGTTAATGCTCACTCGCTGTTTCCTGTCCTGTAACCACGCCCTAATCTATTTAAGGATGTTACCTTTGATGCCATGAGCTTCTACCTTTCTAATTAGTCTTTCGTGGGGGACTGTGTCGAAGGCTTTGCTAAAGTCGAGATATACCACATCATAATTGTGCCCCTCGTATGGGCCCATAGGACCACTGCAGCTTCCTCGATTCTTATGTTCTTATGTTCTTATCTAAACAATTATCTTGTCAATATAAGCAGTTTTTCTCTGCAGTAATAGCATTTTGCTATTTTAACATTAATTTTTTTTACCTTATGTTTCTGGCTGACCAGAAAACTTAAACATGACTTAGGAATAAAGAAAGGAATATATAAGAAATTAAAGGGAGGGGAGGAGCAGCTCAGAAATAGGTATATTGAACTATCTAGGAATGTTAAGAAAAATGTAAGGAAGGCAAAGAGAGACTATGAAATCAAAATAGCAAGAGAATCCAAGGCGAATCCCAAGGGATTTTTCCAGGTATATAGGACAAAGGTCAAGGACAAAGTTGGACTTTTAAAGTCAGGGAGGGGAGAAGTGATAAATGGCAGTGGAGAAATAAGCAAAGCATTGAACAGCTACTTCTTATCAGTTTTCACAGAAGAAATTTGGGATGAAATTCCAGAGGTGGAACTGATATTTAAGGGAAAGGAAGAAGAGAAATTAAAGAGTATCACTATCAGAAAAGAGGATGTTCTTAAGAAGATAAATAAACTAAAGAAAACAAAATCCCCAGGGCCGGATGAAATTTTCCCTCGAGTCTTGAAGGAGTGTAGGGAACAGATTAGCGGACCCCTCGTAAACTTATTTACAAAATCATTAGACACTGGAGTTGTGCCAGACTTGTGGAAACAGGCAAATGTAGTACCCATATTCAGAAAGGGAGACAGAGCATCAGCGTCAAATTACCGGCCGATCAGTTTGACGTCAGTAGTGGGGAAATTTCTTGAATCAATTATAGCAGATAGCATCCGATCGCATCTAGAGAAAAGCAAATTAATCTACGACTCTCAACATGGGTTTACAAAGGGAAAATCTTGTCTAACAAATCTGCTAACGTTTTTTAGGAAAGTCTTCGAGGTAGTAGATAATGACGAAAATTACGATGTTATTTACTTAGACTTTAGCAAAGCATTTGACAGAGTACCGCATCAGAGGCTTCTGAGAAAAATTAAAGCTCATGGTATCGTTTTAAATTGGATAAAATCATGGCTCACCGATAGAACGCAGAGGGTCAGCGTAGATGGTGTTAAATCTGAGTGGGGCCGTGTAACCAGTGGGGTTCCCCAGGGGTCAGTACTAGGCCCACTCTTGTTCATAATCTACATAAACGATCTAGATACTGGGATCAGCAGTGACATAAGCAAGTTTGCGGATGACACCAAAATAGGGCGGCAAATTAATTTAGGGCAGGATGCAAATGCATTACAGGAGGATCTAAATAAACTGCAGGGGTGGTCTGAAAAATGGCAAATGAAATTCAACACCAGCAAGTGCAGCGTACTTAATATTGGAAGAACAAATACTTATAATGTATACAGCCTTAACAACATCAACCTAGAGAAGTCGACTTGTGAAAGAGACCTAGGGGTACTTGCAAGCCCGGACCTACGGCCTAGAAAACAGTGCATTAATGTTCGAAATTAGGCAAACAGAGTATTGGGTTTTGGAGATGTTCGGGGTACTTGGTTCTAACTACAGGAGCAAACATAAACACCTGTAGAGTTCTGTAGGTTCTTATTAACGGAAATATACAGGGGTGCGCTTACAGCGCAGGTAGTCCTTACACTCCTATAGGGTCAACTGACCTCACTCTGACCTCTCGGGCGACATGTGGAAAGTGGTATACTAGCAGCTTCCAGATGTCGCCAGGCACATTCATCTAAGCGTGTGGTGACATGAAACAGGGGCATTGCCACACGCTACTGACTAGAGAAATAATGTGTATATATAGAGTACATACATGGTATACATACAACATACATAATATACATACAGGTTTTATATCTAGAAGTGTAAGTAACAAGAGTGCAAAGGTCTTATTGCAACTATATCTTGCGCTAGTCAGGCCACACCTCGATTATGCGGTTCAGTTCTGGTGCCCCTATTATAGAATGGATATAAATTCACTAGAGTCGGTGCAGAGAAGAATGACAAAAATGATTCCGGGACTTAGAAACCTTCCATATCAGGATAGGCTAAAGAAACGTAACTTGCATTCCCTAGAAAGACGATGAGTGCGGGGAGATATGATAGAAGTATTTAAGTGGGTAAAAGGAATCAATAAAGGGGATATAGATAAAGTTCTTATAATATCCGGGCAGGATAGGACTCGGGGCAACGGATTCAAGTTGGATAAGTTTAGGTTTAGGAGGGAGATAAGAAGAAACTGGTTCCCAAATAGGGTGGTGGACGAGTGGAACAAGCTTAGCAACTTTGTAGTAAGTGCGGGAAGTCTGGAAAGTTTCAAAAGGAGGCTAGATAGATTCATGGATGATAGAGAGTGGTAGTAACTCTCGACAGGAGCTGCCATGCACAGGCCAACCGGCCTATTGCAGACTCCTTATTTTCTAATGTTCTTATGTTTTTATCTTCTCCGCATCTTTCATATCAAACATTTATTTCACAGATCTAATACAAATTTTGATTTTCTCTGTAACAATAACGTCGAGCAGACTCATCTTATTTTGTTTCTCGCTTATTTCTTCCATTGTAAATTGTGTTTTAGATTTTATAGTTTCCAGTTGTTAGTCACGTTTTCTCCGAATGCTTTCTATTTGGACATAACTCGACGCCAGGCTTGTGTTACGTCCAGGCCAGGTGAGACGAATAGGATCCCACGGGGCCACAACTAAGCCGGCGGGAATGTATTTGAGATCTGGTGTTAAGATCAAAACCTAATATTTTCCAACAACTATTTCCTTATTTTTCTCATCATATTATTTTCTCATTTTCTTGTGTTAACATTTTCATGAATACTTTTATATATTCATTTTGTAATATAAATAAGAAGTCGTGCAAGAAACACTGTTAATTAATTATGTTACATAATCGTCTTCTCTTCACGGCTCGTCATCAAGGTAATACACAGATTGTTACACTTCAGCTTCAAAGGAAGGATCTGTATGAAGCAATACAGTACAATTAATTATAGTTATCACCATGATTGCTAAGTTTTGTATTTAATTAGTATAATGTAAAATATCAATATGATAAATTAAATATATATATATATATATATATATATATATATATATATATATATATATATATATATATATATATATATATATATATATATATATATATATATATATATATATATATATATATATATTGGCGCTCTTTCATAACACATAAATTTAAATAGTATAATAAAGACAATAAAGGCCTTTTCTACTTGCTGATGACCAAAAGTCTAAATTTTCTCGTCTTTCCAGGGCACTCTGCGTGAACTTTAAGGAGAGAAGAAAGAAATCAGGAGAGAATAAGAAACCGGAGTCATAATGATGAATGAATGTTAATCTGTTAAGAAGGCTCTGCCGGGCTGCCACCCCCTGATTTATGCTCCCTCTGTTAGCTCTCACCACCTTCTGTCACCTCCTTCTGAACGCTGGCTTTTTAGATATAGTATTTCGAGTTTATGTCTATGGTTTATCATGGTTATGTAGGAGTGATATAACTATCATATTAAAAGGTGTCTTAACTCTAAGTGGTTCCTTATGCAACTATTAGCAACATGAAATATTTCCCAACACTTGATAGTTCGCCTTGACTTTGTACAGTATGTTGTTTACATGTGTCAATATCACTTTAGTACTATAAAGGACTACTCAGTTATTTCTGAATAATATAATCTGGTGAGGTATTGTTTGGTATATTTAATGTAGAGATGTTTTGTCTACACATCATCCAGCCCCTCCCGAGCCAGGGTGGTGTGCCTCCGTCTTAATGTTGTCGTGCCCCCTGTTGACCCAGCCAACACAACTTCTTCAATCAGATTACTCCACGCTTGTTTACCTCCTACCTTCCAAACTGGCGTTCATTGTTCCCCGAACGTTTCCTAATTTTTTTCATAATTTTCCATACGCTTCATATTTCATATGTTAACAACAGTTTTTAAAACGAATTATACATACACATCTACCAGCGGATTTTTTCTTTATTATATTAAGGGTAGTATAATATCTCTTACATTTTTCAACTACAACTACTTTCAACTTCCTCAATTTATTTTCCAATTTCCTGGAGCGAGTTGTCAAGTCGTGTGAAGCTCGACCAAGCAGCTGCGTCATCTGCATGCGCCAGCCAGCCTCCCTCCCCAACTTTCTCTCTCCGTCGCTTTTCCCCAACTTTTTCTTATACTCCTTTACCACAATTCTAACTATTGCTTTTGGTACAGAGTCGACGAAACAGATCCAAAGTTCATATTTTCTTTGGTGTAAATACCATCAAGATATTTACAGGTAATCGATGAGAGATCATGGTCGGTAATGCTCATGGTAAATGAAGTGTAAAAACAGGCACTTTCTATGCAGTGAAATCTGCATGGTATTAACTCATGATCTTGGCTGAAAATACAAGCTATATGAAACTCAGGCATGGAAAGTTTTAAAATAATGTTATCTTTACTTGGAATTCACTTTTACCCTCCAGCCCTGGGTCCCTGCACTGTGAGCAGGAGACCTCACGTATAATACATCAGGCTTTATTTCTCACATTAAATCCTTCCCGACATTTGAGCAGATTGCCTCCCCTTGTCATAACCGCTGCAGATCTTGATGTATTGCTGCCATCGTCGTGCTGTGCCTCTTATGACTGTTGTGCCTGTATACTTTGCTGTTCCCTCGGACAATAATTTTTATTCTGGTAATGAAACGCTATTTTGATGAGCTTACAAGATTTTATTACTACTAATTTTGGTTATTCTTAACTTTGTGTTGGTATCTCTTACATAACACTGAGCTATGAGTCAGAGTGGCCCTGTGTGTTAGTGATTAAGTTACAGCAGTTGTACAACAATTCATGTTTTCAATTGTCACATACTTCGTATAATTACTGCAGACATTAGATATAAATCGTTAAATACTACCTGTCAATAAAACTCTATGTAATTATGATAGCCAAAGAGACGTACTGAATATTAAATACCTGTTAAATACTGTGTAGAAATTATGATATGAAATAACACCACCTTAACGACTGTCTTTAACCGCATCTGAGAGCAGGAACACGACCTCTGACCCAGCTTGGAGGAGGTCGTGCCCGATCACGCTCCCGTTAGAGACCAAGGAAAATGGCCGCTTTGGATCGTTGTGTCGTGGGGGAAGAGGAGGGGAGTGTGGAGAAAGACGACCTCCTTGCCACGCTGTTAAGGCAGCTGGTGCAGTTGAGGAGTGAGGTTGACACTCTAAAGGGGGAAAATGAAGCCCTCAGGACGGAACTCCTTCAGGTAGGTGTCCTGCCTAGCAGGACACCTGCGAAGGAGGAGCAGGCGTGGAGAGTGGTTGTCTCCAAGGGGACTAGGGTCAGGCTTAGGAAAGCTGACCAGGGTGTGGAGTGCAGTAACCCTTACCAGGTGCTGCAGGAAGCTGGAGAGGAAGAGAAGAGGCAGGACGGTATGGATCAAGGAGAGGAAAGGGCAGTTGTACAAACCCTGCCCACAGGTAAGGTCGTGGTAGTTGGTGACAGCCAGGTGAGGTTTATGGATAGGGCTTTTTGTGCGAGAGATAGGAAACGTAGGACTAGGGTGTGTTTTCCTGGGGCTGGGATAGGGCATGTAGCCGAGAGGTTAGACAGAGTTTTGTCAGGGGAGGGTACCAATCCAGTAGTGTGTCTTAGTGTGGGAGGAAACGACATAGGTAAGGTTAGGAGTGAGGAACTTTTCAAGAGGTATAGGGAGGCGCTGGGGAAGATTAGAGATAGGGGAGGGATCCCGATAGTATGTGGTGTCTTGCCTAGAAGAGGGGTTGGTCGTGAATGGCTGTCCAGGGCAATTGCTATTAATTGCCGACTGGAAAAACATTGTGCAAACAATGGTTGGGCATTCATTGATAACTGGCAACGATTCTATGGCAACGACTACCTGTACTGTCGCGACGGAGTACACTTGTCTCGTGAGGGGGTGAAGACGTTGTCTGCATCCCTGGAGCGTGAAATTGTCACTCCGAAGGGAGGGTTTCGCCAGTAGAGAGGGGTCGGGGAAAGTGGGAATCAAAAAACAAGCAGGTCCTGGGAAGTAAAATTAGTTGCTCAGGACAAGGGGTAAAACAGGACCAGGGAAGAGTAGGTTTAAATGTATACTATACAAACAGTAGGAGCGTTAGAAATAAAATAAACTTGCTGAGAGCGGTTGTATGTACCGAAAATGTAGACGTCATAGCAATCACCGAAACTTGGATGAATCTGGCGAGCAAAATTTTTTATCAGAGTTCCACATAGAAGGGTACAACCTTTTTCACAAGGACAGGGAAGGTAGGAAGGGGGGAGGGGTCGCACTCTTCGTCAAGGATACATTAAAATGTTGTACTAATAATTCAATAAAGGGTGAAATAGGAACCGAGTCTGTGTGGGTAGAAATCACGGAAGGAAGAGAAAAACTAATTATGGGAGTGATTTACAGGCCCCCAAGTCTTAGCAAAGAAGCAGCTCAGCCCATATGGCAGGAAATGAGTAGGGCAGCAAAATATAACAACCTATGCATTATGGGGGATTTCAACTTCAGAAATATTGACTGGGACAACATTGTAGGCGACTATGAATCTGAAGACTTCCTAGACGCAGTACAGGACAATTTTTTGAAACAACTAATTACAGAACCTACTAGAGGTGACAATATATTAGACCTAGTATTAACAAATAAAGAAAATATTATCAGAGATATCACAGTAGGGGAAGAACTAGGTAACAGTGATCACAGAGAAATCAGGTTCACCCTAAATTGGGAAACGAAAAACAATGACAATATGGTCAGAGTCCCAAACTTTCGGTTGGCGGATTATCAGGGGTTAAGAAGGTACCTAGGTGAGGTCACCTGGGAACAGTCACGTCAGGTCCCAGTAGGAAGTGGTGAGGTCATAGATGACACAACAATTGATCATGACTATAATATATTCACCAGTATACTACATAAAGCACAAGAACAAAATATACCATACAGAAAAATTAGGTCAAATAAAAATAAGAATGAGCCAAGGTGGATGACCAGAAAACTTAAACATGACATAGGAATAAAGAAAGGAATATATAAGAAATTAAAGGGAGGGGAGGAGCAGCTCAGAAACAGGTATAATGAACTATCTAGGAATGTTAAGAAAAATGTAAGGAAAGCAAAGAGAGACTATGAAATCAAAATAGCAAGAGAATCCAAGGCGAATCCCAAGGGATTTTCCAGGTATATAGGACAAAGGTCAAGGACAAAGTTGGGCCTTTAAAGTCAGGGAGGGGAGAATTGATAAATGGCAGTGAAGACATGAGCAAAGCATTGAACAGCTACTTCTTATCAGTTTTCACAGAAGAAATTTGCGATGAAATTCCGGAGGTGGAACTGATATTTAAGGGAAAGGAAGAAGAGAAATTAAAGAATATCACCATCAGAAAAGAGGATGTTCTTAAGAAGATAAATAAACTAAAGAACACAAAATCCCCAGGGCCGGATGAAATTTTTCCTCGAGTCTTAAAAGAGTGTAGGGAACAGATTAGCGGACCCCTCGTAAACTTATTTACAAAATCATTAGACACTGGAGTTGTGCCAGAGTTGTGGAAACAGGCGAATGTAGTACCCATATTTAAAAAGGGAGACAGAGCATCAGCGTCAAATTACCGGCCGATCAGTTTGACGTCAGTAGTGGGGAAATTTCTTGAATCATTTATAGCAGATAGCATCCGATCGCATCTAGAGAAAAGCAAATTAATCTACGACTCTCAACATGGGTTTACAAAGGGAAAATCTTGTCTAACAAATCTGCTAACGTTTTTTAGGAAAGTCTTCGAGGTAGTAGATAATGACGAAAATTACGATGTTATTTACTTAGACTTTAGCAAAGCATTTGACAGAGTACCGCATCAGAGGCTTCTGAGAAAAATTAAGGCTCATGGTATCGAGGGGAAAGTTTTAAATTGGATAAAATCATGGCTCACCGATAGAACGCAGAGGGTCAGCGTAGATGGTGTTAAATCTGAGTGGGGCCGTGTAACCAGTGGGGTTCCCCAGGGGTCAGTACTAGGCCCACTCTTGTTCATAATCTACATAAACGATTTAGATACTGGGATCAGCAGTGACATAAGCAAGTTTGCGGATGACACCAAAATAGGGCGGCAAATTAATTCAGGGCAGGATGCAAATGCATTACAGGAGGATCTAAATAAACTGCAGGGGTGGTCTGAAAAATGGCAAATGAAATTCAACACCAGCAAGTGCAGCGTACTTAATATTGGAAGAACAAATACTTATAATGTATACAGCCTGAACAACATCAACCTAGAGAAGTCGACTTGTGAAAGAGACCTAGGGGTACTTGTAAGCCCGGACCTACGGCCTAGAAAACAGTGCGTTAATGTTCGAAATAAGGCAAACAGAGTATTGGGTTTTATATCTAGAAGTGTAAGTAACAAGAGTGCAGAGGTCTTATTGCAACTATATCTTGCGCTAGTTAGGCCGCACCTCGATTATGCGGTTCAGTTCTGGTGCCCCTATTATAGAATGGATATAAATTCACTAGAGTCGGTGCAGCGAAGAATGACAAAAATTATTCAGGGACTTAGAAACCTTCCATATCAGGATAGGTTAAAGAAACTTAACTTGCATTCCCTAGAAAGACGAAGAGTGCGGGGAGATATGATAGAAGTATTTAAGTGGGTGAAAGGAATCAATAAAGGGGATATAGATAAAGTTCTTATAATATCCGAGCAGGATAGGACTCGGAACAACGGATTCAAGTTGGATAAGTTTAGGTTTAGGAGGGAGATAGGAAGAAACTGGTTCACAAATAGGGTGGTGGACGAGTGGAACAAGCTTAGTAACTTTGTAGTAAGTGCGGGAACTCTGGAAAGTTTCAAAAGGAGGCTAGATAGATTCATGGATGATAGAGAGTGGTAGTAACTCTCGACAGGAGCTGCCATGCACAGGCCAACCGGCCTATTGCAGACTCCTTATTTTCTCATGTTCTTATGTTTCTTATGTTCTTATGTTCTTATGGTAAAACTTTCTTGGTGTAAACAACTTCTGGTATATTTGTCATTATCTGTGCTGAGAAAACGCTGTAACCTCTTTAAAAGGCGTGATTGTTGGAAAGAAAAGCCTGATTATTTAATTTCATAAAAACATAAGAATGGAGGAAACTTCAGCTGGCCTATTGGCCGATACTGGGCAGTCCGATTTACACCCAACCCCTATCGCTCATATATCCCCATCCAACCTATGTTAATGATGATGTTTGGGAACTTGTTCTACTCATCCACTACTCTATTTTCAAACCAATATTTACCTATTTCGCACCTAAATCTAAACTTGTCTAATTTAAAACCTTGATACGAGTTCGCTCCTGGTTGGATAGTTTGAGTACCTTTGTAATGTCACCTTTGTTTAGCCCTGACTTCCATTTATACACCTTGATCATATCGCCCCTCACTCTATGTCTCTCGAGGGAGTGCGAATTAAGATGCTTTAACCTGTATCTGTACTCAAGGTTTCTAATGCCCGGGATTAGTCGTGTCATTCTCTTCTGAATTCTTTCTAGGGATTCTATATCCATTCTGTACTAAGATGACCAGAATTGAACTGCGTAATCCAAGTGAGGTCTCATTGTTGTTTGATCTGAGTTTTCTGTATGGTATGTTCTGCCTTTGTGCATTAATTAACTCCTTATTTAAATTGTCGTGTAAGTCGTCAACTTCAGATCTCGTGATCAGGTCATCCTCCTCCGTCATATTTTGTGAGGTTTTCGTTATCGGGTCACCAGGTTCCGCGGGGCCGCTCTCTGTGGGTACATTGTGTGAGGTCATGTAATTCATCCCCAATCGTGATACCCTTTCTCTCAGCTGCCTTTTCAAACTATCAAAGTTTGCCCCTCTGAAATCTTGGATTTTAATGGAATTTTCCTTGGGAATGCCATTAAATTCTAATTTGAATCTTACTTCTTTGTGATCACTTTTAACATGTTCGTTCCCTATCTCGACATTACTAATTAGGTTTTCTAGTGTTTGACAGAACTATATCGAGTATATGATTACCCCGGGTGGGTTCGGTTATATGTTGACTTAGGAAACAGTCCTGAACTGTTTCAAGAAAATCCTCTGATTCTGAGTTACCTGTAAGGTCGATCCAATCTATTTGGCTAAAGTTTAAGTCGCCTATTATACAGACTTGGCTATGTCCGGATGCCATGCTCATTTCATCCCAAATAAGTTGTTCATTAACTCTATCAAGATTAGGAGGTCGATATATATTACTCCTATGATTAATTTTTCCCTACCATCTGTTAATTTCATCCAAATTGTTTCTGTATTCAGTTCAGTTTTTATTTCCTTATTTATTTCACACTTCAGATTATCCCTGACATAGATTGCTACTCCGCCTCCTTTCCTAATCAGCCTATCGGTATGGAATAATTTGTAACCTGCAATTTGGTATTCGACAGGTAACTCACCTGAGTCTAAGTTTATCCATGTTTCGGTGAATGCTATTATATAGATATTTTTCGTTACACATCAGCACCCTGATTTTAACTCCCTGCCTAATTTAGTTTTGTCGTTATTCCTTGCACTATTTCTCTGTAACCTTTCACATTGTTTAGCCGTTCCCACTGCAGTCTCCTCGATCCCTGTGCTCACATGTTTCCCTAGCAGTTTAAAGACTTCGGCATCTTTTGAACTGCCCTCTCGAAAGAGCCAGCCAGGGTTGCTACCCCATCCCTAGACAGATAAAGGTCCGTTCTGCCTTAAAAGTTGTCCCAGTTGTCAATGAATGGGACTGATATTAACTTGCAATATCTGTCAAGACGGCTGTTGACACCAACTGTCCTTGACAACAATTCATTGGCAACTCTCCTTCCAGGCAAGACACCACATATGATAGGGATCCCTTCCTTCACCCTAATACGTTCTATTGCTGTCTTGAATTTATCAAGGAGCTTCTCACTCCTTCAATGTCCAATATCATTGCCTCCTGCACTGAGGTAGATAATAGGTTTGTTCCCATTACCAGACAAGATATTGTCCATCCTGTCAACTATATCCTCCACCGCAGCTCCTGGCAATCACACCCTCATCCTATTTTTATTTTTACCACAAAAAACTCTATCCAGGTAATGTAACTGGTGAATCGCCAACAATTAAGGTTTTCGCACCTTCCTTCTCAGCCCTGTCCTAGACTATACTAACGTCCAAGTCGTCTATCAAAGGACTAAAAGAGTTTTTACGCTTAGCTGTTGTCGTTTCTTGGTGTCTTTTCTCACCGCCAGTTTTTTCGTTCCTCTCCTCAACCTTCCATTCGCCTGTTTTCGTCAGACACGGGCTTTCCTTTTTCGTGTCTTCTGCCTTCGTCTTCGCAATCACTTCCTTTAATTTCAAGTATTCGTTCTTGACCTTCATTAACTCGGCCACTAGCTGGGCCCTCAACAGGTTACAGCACTGCTCATAACTAGCACTAGCCATTACTGACAATTAATCCCCGGGAGCTAAGTCGGCCTTAACCTTTCCTCTAGCGAGGTCAGAACACAACTGAGCGAAGTCAAAACACAACTAACATTCTCTACTTTATGACACATTAATATCCACTGCATGAACTACACCCAGTCTTCATTAATGATCTCATACTGCTCAGAAATACTTTGTTAACTATAGCACATGAAAGATGATAAGTTAGTGATACTAAGATTAGAGTGAAGGAGACGTAGGTTTTTGTATAATTTTATGCAGACAACTCTACACAACGTGATACAAAGTCAGAGGAAGGAATTTTGAATATTTACTGTAATAACGCAACTGTTTTAGGGATGGGGAAATAATAATATAAATATTAATAGGCAAAGTTGAGGGTAGGAGGGCCCAAAAGAAGGCAGTGACGCGGATGGATGAATTAAATTAAAAACTGGTTCTTCAAAAAGATACAAAACTTTACAGAATTGGTAAAAACAGCCCGAGAACGTTTGGAGTGGAGAACTGTGGTCGCCAACCCTCTGATTGATTGATTGATCACATTGTGTAGACACTGTAGAGTTACATGCATAAAATTATACAAAAACCTACGGATGTCTCACTCCAATCTCAGTATCATTACCTTAACATCTTTCATGTGTTGTAGCTAGCAAACTATATTCGGATTCCGACATTTTGTGATATAAACATTGTGGCCTACAATTGTCCTAGGAATGCACCCTGCGATTTAATGTATATCTTTGTGAATCACCACGCATAAAATTAGTAATTGATATGATAAAATCGGAGTACCGTGTTTAGTAACTTTACCTGTGAAGGCTTAATCGCGACCACCAAGTAACCTCGGATTCACCTAAGTGTGATTGCCCCAGAAATAGAAAAAAGTTGAGTGCTTAAAATCTTTCCATTCGTTAAATAATCAAGAAAAAAGGTATTATTTACTGCATCACGTTGTAAAAAATAATCATAGAGGTCAGTCTCTGAGCGATATGTAGTTAAAAATAATTTTCATCTGCAATTAAACTAACTGTTTATTGATATGTTCCCCAAGTGATTAATTTTCTCTGGAGGCAAATTGGAGCTTTAGTATTTATTTTTATGCTAGGCTGAACCAGGAAAGGTGACCTAATTTATTTTTCGTGACATGAACTGCAAGAATAAGAATTTCAGAGAGAACAGACAACTGTGCCTCTCCCTAGTTATCAAAATTTCTTCTGATTAATCTCGTTCGTTTGTATAAATTATCGTATTATTGAATTGTAATGTATGAATTGTTTCCTTCATTTGTGTAATGAATCGCAATATTGACGCTATGTGAACCATTTGTTTATTTATGTCGAGTATTTTATTAATGGACCCAGAGAGAGGTGCCAACTCACACTTGTACTGCAGTTTACAAAGATATGACCCTGATCTTCTAATTTTGTCCAAATAAACGTAATATGGCTTTAGGATTTGCTCTGGTATATAGATATTATAAGCCTTGTAGGTCGACCCAAGTACGAGTTATACTGTCGACACACCTTGTTAAATGGATACAAGTGGCACTGACCACCCTACTCACTAGACCAGATCTGCCGGAATGACAAAAAATATTCACATATAAAAATAATTATTTTTTACGACAGGTTTAATAGGCGTTCATTCAGCGGCATCTGCTATTAATCTGAATTTATCACATTTTTATAGAATTTAAGTAGGTAATATAGTTCAGACAAAGTGTAATTTCCAGCTATTAAGATAATATTAAATTATTTAATTTTCGGAGCCTTGATAAAATTGCAAAATGCTGTTACAAATAATGCTGTCATTATCAACATCTAACTCTAAGTTTAGCAACTCAGCGTTTTTTCCTCTCTGTCACTGCACAATTATTAGTATTTTGTTCAAGCTGAATAATATAACATTTACATAGTGACCATAATAATACTATTTTCTCTTACGATGGTTCAGACATAGTGTACTAGTTCTTGAAGTAATTGACCCCTGAGAGACGGGTACTCAATCTCAGTATTTCACTTTAGCCAGAACTAAACAAAACGTTACCTGGTAGAGGAAGAAAGGTAGCTCTCCGTTATTAGAGTATCAGAACTAAATCATGTGGTCTTTAATAGATGAATAATTATTGTTCTTCACTATCGGAACTAAAACATTCGTTCCATCGTAAGCGAATAACTCTTAATTCACTGTCAGAACGCCTGTCTCTTTCAGTATATTTTTAACTTCAAGTACTAAAAACTTAAAAATAAGTCCATTTTGCCGTCCTTTTAAATAAATTAACATCATGGAGTACCATTTGCTTTAGGGTCGATCCTTGACACTTTCAATTTAACCAGGGTTGAGATTTTAGTACAAATTAACTTTAATGTTTTCGGTATTATTTATTTTTATTATTGATTCTTTAGAACATTAAAAACCCTGGAATAAGGTTTTCCTTTATTTGCATGATTCATTTATATTTGTTTATTTTTGCCCGTACCTGTCTGTTGTATCGTTGTTTGTATTCCTGTATCTTCGTCTATGCTCCTGGATCGTTGTTTGTGTTCCTGGATCGTTGTTTGTGTTCCTGGATCGTTGTTTGTGTTCCTGGATCGTTGTTTGTGTTCCTGGATCGTTGTTTGTGTTCCTGTATAGTTGTTTGTGATGTTGTTTCTTTGTTTTCCTGTATCTTTGTTTATGTCCTTGTATCTTTGTTTGTGGTGCTGTATTTTGGTTTGTGTTCCTGTATATATGTTTATGTTCCTGGATCGTTGTTTGTGTTCCTGTTTTTTGTTTGTGGTGCTGTATTTTGGTTTGTGTTCCTGTATCTTAGTGTTGCTGTATCTTTGTTTGTGTTGCTGTATCTTTGTTTGTGTTGCTGTATTTTGGTTTGTGTTCCTGTATATATGTTTATGTTCCTGGATCGTTGTTTGTGTTCCTGTTTTTTGTTTGTGTTGCTGTATTTTGGATTGTGTTCCTGTATATATGTTTGTGTTCCTGTATCTTAGTGTTGCTGTATCTTTGTTTGTGTTGCTGTATTTTGGTTTGTGTTCCTGTATATATGTTTATGTTCCTGGATCGTTGTTTGTGTTCCTGTTTTTTGTTTGTTTATGTTCCTGGATCGTTGTTTGTGTTCCTGTTTTTTGTTTGTGGTGCTGTATTTTGGTTTGTGTTCCTGTATATATGTTTGTGTTCCTGTATCTTAGTGTTGCTGTATCTTTGTTTGTGTTCCTGGATCGTTGTTTGTGCTCATATATCGTTGTTTGCATTACTGTATCTTTGTTTGTGTTCTGTATCGTTGTTTGTGCTCATAATATCGTTGTTTACGTTCCTGCATAGTCTTTTGTGTTCCTGTATCGTTGTTTTATGTTACTGTATCGTTGTTTGTGTTCCTGCATTACTATCCAGGGGGTCAATAGTAACTGTGTCAGCCTTATATTAATTACTCTCGCTCTGGTTATATTCGGTCATTTCTCTCAGTATGAAACTAGATTTCTGTTCAGAGCTGACAGTTGCACCGTTTACACCCAAGCCAAACTCCTCAACATCTGTAAGAGCGTCTCGTTTCATTAAAACTATATTGCTTGGAGGGGACAACTTCTACTCACACTTGAGGAAAGATGACCCTAATAAACCACAAAGGATATTTATTATCGTCTATGAAGAGAAGGACTCAACAAAACCAGCCAAAAGTAACATCCCTTCGCTTATATTTATTGGTACTTTGTCAATAGAATTATAACATCTGAAATGGATACAAAGATCTGTTTTATTTTCTTGTCAGACGAGAAAGAAATATACTGTAAATATGAGCTGAGTAAATGAAGAGACCAATCTCATAAACCTCCGCTTTCTTATCTATATTACCTTTATATAACTTATTATTGAGACGAAAAACAGTTATAATTAATTTCTGACAAAAAATTATAGTTAATATTGCTTCGCGCTGGCTAACTTATTCATATCTGTCAAGTGTAGAGTCATATAATGCATATAAGACCTTCAGCTCGTACAACGTCGACAGAAATCGTCGTCCCAGAGGCAGAGAAACGTTGAGGTTAGTATCAATAAAACATTTGATAAGATTACCGTATGATGTGAGGCCTTGATATTTTTCGCTAGATCTACGACATCTGTCGCACCACCAAATAAAATCCACGGATGGAGAGGCGATATATATAATGTGGTAATATTCTTTTATGTGGTAATATAGAAATGATAATATTTTCTGTGTTAATAATTTTCTTTCATAATAGAATCAGATGCCAAGACATTTTTTCAAGTGACATTATTGTTTCAATTGATAAAATATTTATTTTATCGGATAATGATTTTTGTCGTAAAATAATTTATTTAATTTCATTTCTCGAGTCAGGGATTTTTTCTTGAGACACTGTTTTCGCATGATGACAATATTCACGTGAATTATATATATATATATATATATATATATATATATATATATATATATATATATATATATATATGCAAGTAAATCACTGTTGTGAGCGTGATCCAGGTATATGCTGATAACCACAAGGAAAGAAGAAAACACGAAGTTCCCAAGCGCTTTCGTGTAATTCACATCTTCAGGGGTGAGTACAGACTAAAGAGAAGTACAAAACAAGGTGTATATATACAGATCACGCGCACCTACAGTGATTTACTTGCTGTATATATATATATATATATATATATATATATATATATATATATATATATATATATATATATATATATATATATATATATATATATATATATATATATTCAGATTTTCTCTCTCTCTCTCTCTCCTTCTAGCCATACCTACAAGAGGCTTAAGAGAGCAAGGACTATGAAGACAACGTGAACTGTGTCGTTTGATGTCGCCATAAATCTCGAGCTCGGGCCGCCTTCCTAGCCACCTGCTCCTAGCCACGTTCTGTTGTTTGTCTCCTCCTAGCATTCCATTCCTAGCCACCCTCTCCTAATCACCCTCTCCTCCCCACGTTCTCCCATCCACCCTTTCCTAACCACTGACAGAATCATGTACGAGTATATACGCAAATAAACACACACATACGTTCATGTACACATGAACACAAAAAATAGCATTCTTGGGAACTCAAACACACACTGTAACCTACATTACACCAAGACGCATCTTTGACCTTCAACGTACGCATTTATGACCAACAATATATACAATTCTCACACTATACTCATTTATAGCCTTAACAACATCAACCTAGAGAAGTCGACTTGTGAAAGAGACCTAGGGGTACTTGTAAGCCAGGACCTATGGCCTAGAAAACAGTGCGTTAATGTTCGAAATAAGGCAAACAGAGTATTGGGTTTTATATCTAGAAGTGTAAGTAACAAGAGTGCAGAGGTCTTATTGCAACTATATCTTGCGCTAGTCAGGCCGCACCTCGATTATGCGGTTCAGTTCTGGTGCCCCTATTATAGAATGGATATAAATTCACAAGAGTCGGTTCAGCGAAGAATGACAAAAATGATTCCGGGACTTAGAAACCTTCCATATCAGGATAGGTTATAGAAACTTAACTTACATTCCCTAGAAAGACGAGGAGAGCGGGGAGATATGATAGAAGTATTTAAGTGGGTGAAAGGAATCAATAAGGAGATATAGATAAAGTTATTATAATATCCGAGCAGGATAGGACCTTTAGGAAAAGATTTAAGTTGGATAAGTTTAGGCTTAATAACGAAGATAGGAAGGAACTGGTTCACATATAGGGTGGTGGACGAGTGGAACAAGCTTAGCAACTTTGTAGTAAGTGCGGGAACTCTGGAAAGTTTCAAAAGGAGGCTAGATAGATTCATGGGCGATAGAGAGTGGTTGTAACTCTCGACAGGAGCTGCCATGCACAGTCCAACCGGCCTATTGCAGACTCCTTATTTTCTTATGTTCTTATGTTCTTATGTATGACATATATGCACCTGTAATGTTATACACATCACTGACCTAAATTAGATGTACATCAACACGTTATAAGCATTTATGAGTTACGTTATATGAATCTATTTATGACGTATCATAAACGCATCTGTGACCAATAAATCTATGACCAATAAATCTATGACCTATAATATACGTAAGCCTGAAGCGTTTAGATCCAAGAATGGTGCTGAATATAGAAGTACCAATAATAAAAATATATTTCTAAATTGAACCGATTTTCACAATTTTACAACATAATAATGAGATGTACAAAATTTCAATGATGCGTAAAAGCTTTTTTATTACAGAGAAATGCAGTGATCATTTTGGTGGAAAACAGGCAGCGAATGGTCAGATTACTTAGCAAATTGGTGTGTGTGTGTGTGTGCGCGTAATAATAATAATAATTATAATTAACATAAGATCATAAGAAAATAAGGAGTCTGCAATAGGCCGGTTGGACTGTGCATGGCAGCTCCTGTCGAGAGTTACAACCACTCTCTCTCGCCCATGAATCTATCTAGCCTCCTTTTAAAACTTTCCAGAGTTCCCGCACTTACTACAAAGTTGCTAAGCTTGTTCCACTCGTCCACCACCCTATATGTGAACCAGTTCCTTCCTATCTTCGTTATTAAGCCTAAACTTATCTCTGACGTTTGTCTTGAATACCCACAAAATGTTCTATACTACTGAGGGTATACACAAACACTTGTTATATTAAAATAGGTTCTATTCTCACGAGATATATACACAGGGGACCCAGAAGCTCGCATCCAAACCACAAGGACTCTGTCTTCACTCTCTCTATGTATTACTGCGCGCTGATGTACAGATGCCAGCATTCACAAGCTGAATACAAAAGTATAAATATGATAATTTATATACATAATATGGTGCACAATAAATGGGAATATTACATAGAATTAATGCATGTTCTGCAATACTTTACTATAC
>NW_024737042.1:19526673-19542644 GCF_018991925.1 Homarus americanus
GAACACAAGACCTGAGATGATGTCCGTATAGAACCTGGGCTGGGGAGCGTCCGGTTTAGTTCGGGGTGTTGCGTAACTCCAACAAACCTCGATCGAAGTCCTCGCAGTCGATATTTCCTGAGGGTGACACCTTAGGATCAGGTGTTTCACAGTCTTGACTGCAGCTTCAGCGTGTCCATTCGCCTGGGGGTAGTGGGGCGAGGTCACGACATGACGGACTCCCCAACGGTCCATGAAGTCCCAGAACTCGTGGCTGGTGAACTGGGGTCCTCCATCAGTCCTGAGACGGATGGGAACACCAACTTCTCTGAAGTAATGCCTGAAGTTCCGGATGGTAGCAGTAGCCGTTGTATCACTACCACAGGGGACGACAACAGGCCATCCAGACAGTCGGTCGGCAATGACGAGGAAGGACTTCCCTGCAACTGTAAAGAAATCGGCCGACACAGACTCGAAGGCTCTTGAAGGGTTGTCGTCACACATTAAAGGTTCCTGTTGCTGGTTGGGTTGCAGAGTCTGGCACGGCTCACAAGCACGGACGGTACTTGCAATGTCCGCGTCGATTCCGGGCCAAAATACAGTCTGCTTCGCCCGTCACTTGGTGTCCTCCACTCCTTGATGGCTGTCGTGAAGGCGGGTCAAGGTACGGCGGCGTAGGGCAGCAGGAATAACTACTCGTGGACCATACAAGAAGAGGTCTCCGTCACAATAAAGGTCCTCGCGTATTTTCCAGTACGGGAGTAGCGATTCATGAAGGTCGTATCGGTTAGATGGAATTCCCTGAGACACACAGTCGACGAGCCGGATGTAGGAAGGGTCGGCCCGGGCTGCGGTGCGGAGATCTTCAAGGTTCTTGTCTGCATCAGGTGCTGTAGACTCTCCTGATGCGAAGACGGCCTTCAATGAAACTACTGACTTGAGGGATGCAGCAGCTGTAGAACACAACATCTCGTCCTCTGGGGTGGGGCGACTGACAGGGGCGCGGGACAGGGCATCCGGGATGCACAACAGCTTACCCGCACGCCACACAGCCGTGAAGAGATAAGGCGAGAGCTTCTCTTTCAGACGTTGAAGGCGAGGATTCTCTACTGCATCCAAAGAGTAGTGATTGATTATAGGTATAAGAGGGCGATGATCCGTGAAGAGGGTGAAGTGCTGAAGTCCTATCAGGTAGAAGCGGCACTTCGCCATCGCCCAGACAACAGCCAACATCTCCAGCTCAATCGTAGCATATCGGGTCTCAGCGTCGGTCAGGAACCGGGATCCACACTGAATTAAGCGGAGTTGTCCACCGCCATGGTCCTGCAGAAGGGCGTAACCAACGCCGTAGAGTCTGGAGGTGTCAGTCTGGAGGACGGTGGGTAGAGCTGGGTCGTAACAGGCGAGGACAGGTGGACTTACGAGGGCCTGCTTGACTAGCTGGAAGGCCTCTTGATGATCTGGGGTCCACAGGAATGTCCTCCTGGGGCTCAGCAGGGAACGTAACGGCTGGGCTGCGGCGGAGATGTCAGGTGTAAATTCAGCCAGCTGATTGACCAGACCCAAAAAAGAACGGAGGTCTGTCAGGTTGGCAGGGGTTGGAAAATCCCTGATTCCACTTACTTTCTCCGGGTCAGCTGCGATGCCTGATGCTGAGAGAGTGTACCCACAGAAGTTCACTGATGGCGCGGCGACTACAAACTTGTCAGCGTTGAGGGTAATCCCGTACTTTCGACATCTGGTGAGAACTTCGTATATCCGGGAGAGGTGGGCACAGTAGTCTTCGTCATGGAGTAAGATATCATCAACCACCTTGATACAATTCGTGACTCCTTGAAGAGCCGCGTCACCACGTTGACAGAATGCATCACCCGTAGCGGCAAATCCCATGGGGCCTCTGCAATACTGATATCTCCCATATGGTGTGACGAATGTAGTCAAATGCTGGTCTTCTTCGGCCAACTCGATCTGCCAATAACCACATAAGGCGTCCATAGTTGTAAAAAACTTCGCCTTCGGGTCCACACTTCGAACAGCTGCGAAGGGTGTGGGTGAAGGGTGGGCTGGACGGGAAACTTGCTGGTTAAGTATTGACAGATCGGTGGTGATACGTACTCCACCACGAGGTTTGGCGACGGGGATGAGAGGGTGGCACCAAGGTGAAGGTTCGTCTCCGCCGGCTTGATGATTCCCTGAGCAACCATGGAGTCAAGCTCTTGTCTAACTAGCTCCTTGTAGGCGTGAGGAATCAAACGAGGGGTGTGGATGGCAAAAGGTGTAGCACCATCCTTAAGATGAATCTTCATAGGTGGACCCACCATCGGCTTGAGTGTTGTGGATCCTAAAGATTTCTTATTAACCAACACGTCAGCAAACTCCTTGAGTAGGTAAGCTCTTGCGTCAGAAGGGGACGTGTTAGTAGAGATAGGGAATTCCTTCAACCTGTTGACATGGGTGATCTTTAAAATAGGTTTAGGGAATTCCTTGGAAATAATGGCCAATTCTTGACAATGGCCATATGATAAAAGCGGAGTCGGGATACCATCATGAACATCCATCCGGGCTGAGCAAGACTGCTTACCAAAGGTAAGAGTAGCCCAGAAAGATCCCAAAGCTGGAGCCATCTTGGAACCATCAGCTGTCAGTTTCGTTGTCTGAGGAGGGGGCTGTAGGTTGCTCCTGGGTATTCCCAAACTTGCTAAGTGTTGTGGACCAATTACTGAGACGTCAGCACCGGTGTCAGGTAACATCTGAAGACTGGATGACGAGTTACCGTAAGAAATGACGACATTGATGTGCTGGGGCGTCGTGTCTGTGGAACAATGTACACGACGGCAGGAACGACTGGACACAGCGTCTTCATGCTTGCCAGAAGGAGGGGGCACGCCAGCACTACCTGAGGATGACTTCTTGGATTCTAGGTGGCGTCCTTTATGTGTCTTCTTACGACAACATTTGTCATAATGGCCCACACGACCACAAAGTCTGCACTGAACTTTGCTAGCAGGGCACTTGACTGTGTAAGCCCTGTGACTCTGGCGGTCGCAACTTCTGCACACGCTTTGAGCAGCTGGGCACTGGGAGGCATCATGCTGTCTCGTGCAGCTGTTACACAAAGCTACTGCTGAAGGTGTAGCTGGAGGGTGAGGGGTGGGGTTACCTTGCTGCTTCTTACCCTTTCTGTAGGAAGACATCGCCCTCACCTGGTCAGGTTGTGAGCGTAAAGCTGAAGTCGCACACCTGGCGGCCTCATACGCTCGACATTTTGTAGCAACATCTTGAAGAAAGGAAGTGGGGTCGAGGGAAATGAGACGCTGAACTAGCTCTTCATCTCGGACACCCGTTAAAATGATTGTCTTAAGTTGTGTCTCTTCACAGACTTGAGAATGTCCAGGACAAACATCAACTTCCTCTGAACACCTTTTGAGCTTTGCAAAAAATGCGTCAAAAGATTCTCCATCAAGCTGCTTACATTGGAGGAGTTCTCTTCGTCTGAGTGCTTCGTTGCACTGTCCCTTGACATGTTCCTGTAACTTGTCGAGCACGGCCTCTACCGTCAGAGTTGTCGTAGGAGGCACTTGAAGTGTGTGCTCGAGAGTACTTTGTGTCTCTAAGGACAAGCACATACGAAGCTGTATCATTTGTTTCGGCTGTGATAAACTTGACAAGTCAACCATTGTTGCGTAGTCTTGCCAACGTCGACGCCATTCCCGAAACATCTGATAAGAAGCGTCAGACATCAGAGAGGGAGGCGTCTGTACTGCAGCCTTTTGAGGTGTTGTTGATCCCACTCTGGGAAATGAGGTACCAGTACCTCTAGTCGCATCAACGTCAGTAGTAGCAGACGAATCTTGTACGGTAGATCGTTGTGGGGGGGCTAACAGAGAAATCAAGACTTCAAATCTGGCTTGATCCTCCTTTCTTCTCAGGTCATCCTCACTTCTACGTATGTCTTCGAGTTCTTTGCGTCGGTGTTCCTCTTCATGGCGCCGTTTTTCAGACTTCCTGTACCGAATTTCTTCCTCTTCTCTCCTTGCAATATCGTCCTGGCGTCGAGAAGTTTCCATCCACTTTATCAGTTGACGGAGATCTGTGGACGCATGCATCGCAGAAGAGCTGGCTCGCCACAAGCTAGGAGATTCTGTGGGTGACTCGGCGTTGTCACTGTGGGGAGCGTGGGGCGTGAGCGTGGGTGGGGAGAGGTCTCCCACACTAAAACTCGTAACCCCATCGTCCAGGGTATCATTTTGATCCCTGTGAGACATGCCGACTGCTTCTGTACTCTATCTGTGCAAAAGACCGGGTCAGCCCCTCGTAATCTATGCACAGAATTACAGAAGCCTACGGTAAGTCGCAAGAAAATATAAGGTGAATGCGTGTGTGTGTGTGCCTGGCGGGATGCCGGGAGAGAATTGGTGCGCTGCCAGACGTAGGAGCAACTGGGCAGCGTCGAGCGCTGGTCGGTTAGTTACCCTCAGACCAGAGACGGGAGAGCACGTACTGTCGGGCTGCTCCCTTAGTCATCTGACCGCAACTTGCACAGACAATTATGATTAAAATACACAACACAGCACTTCACAAAACACTTCACTTCACAGCACAGCACTGTACACAGCATAGCACTTCACAACACTGTAAGTCTAGAGGCTTATAGTGGTCTTGCTGTCGATCGTGAGCTGAAGACGAGACGCCATTAACAGAGTCTGGGCGGGAAGGCTTGGTCCACTGTATCTCACTGAGAAATAATCACTGCGCCATCTGACATTTGTCTTGAATACCCACAAAATGTTCTATACTACTGAGGGTATACACAAACACTTGTTATATTAAAAGTAGGTTCTATTTTCGTACGGGAGATATATACACAGGGGACCCAGAAGCTCGCGTCCAAACCACAAGGGCTCTGTCTTCACTCTCTCTATGTATTACTGCGCGCTGGGATGTACAGATGCCAGCATTCACAAGCTGAATACATAAAGTATAAATATGATAATTTATATACATAATATGGTGCACAATAAATGGGAATATTACATAGAATTAATACATGTTCTGCAATACTTTATTATACATAATTAATGGAGTAATATAAGAGTAATATAATAATACACAGCTGAAGGTACTACTTTGTGTCCATATCATACATTATCCAACTTAAATCTTTTCCTAAAGGTCCTATCCTGCTCGGATATTATAAGAACTTTATCTATATCTCCTTATAAATTCATTTCACCCAATTAAATACTTCTATCATATCTCCCCGCACTCTTCGTCTTTCTAGGAAATGCAAGTTTAGTTCCTTGAATCAATCTTGATATGGAAGGTTTCTAAGTCCCAGAATCATTTTGGTCATTCTTTGCTGCACCGACCCCAGTGAATTTATAGCCATTTTATAATAAGGGCACCAGAACTGAACAGCATAATCGAGGTGCGGCCTGACTAGCGCAAAATATAATTGCAATATGACCTCAGCACTCTTATTACTTACACTTCTAGATATAAAACCAAATACTCTGTCTGCCTTATTTCGAACACTAACGCACTGTTTTCACGGCCGAAGGTCCGGGCTTACAAGTACCCCTAACGCCGGTATTATTAAACAACATCTTCCCTTGTAGAGGGTCGTAGTGTTTCAACCCGAGTTTTAAACAAAAGGAGTCCTGAGGGACACCGCAGTACTGTACTTAACGGGTTGAAACACGACGACCCTCTTCAAGGGAAGATGTTTTTTAATAATACGGGCGTAAGTCTCTTTCACAAGTCGACTTCTCTAGGTTGATGTTGTTAAGGCTGTATACATTGACAGTATTTGTTCTTCCAATATTAAGTACGCTGCACTTGCTGGTGTTGAATTCCATTTGCCATTTTCTGACCACTCCTGCAGTTTATTTAAATCCTCCTGTAGTGCAATTGCATCCTGCTCTGAATTGATCTGCCGCCCTATTTTGGTGTCATCCGCAAACTTGCTTATGTCACTGCTGATCCTAGTATCTAGATCGTTAATGTAGATAATGAACAAGAGTGGGCCCAGTACTGACCCTGGAGAACCCCACTAGTTACACAGCCCCACTCCGATTTAAGACCATCTACGCTGACCCTCTGTGCTCTATCGGTGAGTCATGATTTTATCCAATTTAAAACTTTCCCCTCGATACCATGAGCCGTAACTTTTTTTCAGAAATCTCTGATGCGGTACCCTGCCAAATGCTTTGCTAAAGTCTAAGTAAATATCATCGTAATTTTTGTCATTATCTACTACCTCATAGACTTTCATAAAAAAAACAGCAGATTTGTTAGACAAGATTTAATCTTTTTAAATCCATGTTGAGAGTCGTAGAGTAATTTGTTTTTCTCTAAATACGCTCTGATGCTATTTACTATAATTGATACAAGAAATTTCCCCACTACTGATGTCAAACTAATCGGCCGTTAATTTGACGCTGATGCTCTGTCTAACTTCTTTAATATGGGTACTACATTTGCCTGTTTCTTCAAGTATGACACAACTCCCGTGTCTAATGATTTTGTAAATAAATTTACGAGGGATCCGCTAATCTATTCCTTACACTCTTTTAAAACACGAGGAGAAATTTCATCCGGTCCTGGGGATTTTGTTTATTGAAAAAGCATGGCAGCCGGAAGGCTGAAAGTATACAGTTGCATAGTTGGGGAATGCTTCTCTTGATTGACAAATAATATACAAGTAACATATGTGATACAAATAAATATGATATATAATAACTAGGTGTGGCGAAGGTCATACTATTGGGCATTTCAACATAGTGACAGTGCAAAAAGGTAAGGTTGACTGGGAGTGAATACAATGGTTAATTACAAGTTGTTGATAATTTTTACAATGGTTGGCACTGGACAGTTCTTATAACGACAAGTACGTGCTCGTATGGGCTGGATGCGATTGTGGTGTCGGACAGCAATTCGCGGACGAGGGATCTCGGGTGGTAGTAGGAGCCGGTGTTGAGGATGGTGCAGAAGCTTCTCGCCAAATTTGCAGATGAGGAAGTCGCGGTGTAGGTCAAAGAGAGCCGACAGGATCAGTGTGCTGAGCGCTTCTTGATATGTGGAATAGGATGGGGAAAGAATAATCTTAAATGCCATTCTTTGGCCCCTTTTCTAGGTGTTTACGTTATGTGACATTCAGGGAGGAAGACCAGGCAGGGGAAGCATAGGTGAGCTTGGGAAATATGAATGTTGAGTAAACACGCAGGAGCTCGGGCACAGGAACTCCGAGGGACTTGAGTCGGTGGAGGAGGTGGAGAGGGAACTGGAGGATTTGACAATTTCACTGACGTGTGTTTTCCAATTTAGTTTGTTATCTATAGTGACGCCGAGGAATTTAGTGGAGTCTTCAACCTGGAGTGTGTTGGGGCCTAAAGTAATGGAAGGGGGTGGGACAACGTCGGAGGAGAGGTTGATGTACACAACCATGGTCTTAGTATGGTTGATGGTGACGTGGTTGTTGGTGGCCCAATTTTGGAGACTGTTCAATAAATCCTGGAGGGCGGTATAGTCGGAAGCCGAGTTGTTAACACTGATCTCAAGGGTGGAGTCGTCAACATATTTCCAGCGAGCAGGGGTTTCTCTTAGGGCATCATTGATAAGCATAAGGAAGCAGAGCGGTCCCATCTTGGTGCCTTGGGGGACGCCACAGGTGAGTGACTGAAAAGTGGAGACAGCCCCTCAGACGCGTACGGCTTGGCGTCGGTCACTAAGGAAATCTGTAAGCCATGGTATAAGACTTCTTCGAAACCCGAGGTCGATAGCTTTGTTGATGATTAAATTGTGGTCGACCAGGTCAAATGCTTTGGTGAAGTCAATGAAGGCGAAAGTCACAGACGTTTTCCGTTTTTTTAGTTGGCGGTATATGTAGTCAAGAAAGCTGACAGGAGAAAATTGAGTGGTGGAGGAAGTTTTCATATTGCCAAATTGCTGAGGATCTATGGCGCCTGCAATATCAGCATAAGCCCAGGGAAAACGAAACTTTCACAGATTAAGGTGGGTATTGGGATGATTGCAATGGGTCGTAGCTCATTTAAGGATTGTGGGCTGGTTAACTTTGGCACTGGTGAGACATATGAGGTCTTTCAGTCAGCTGGGCATCTGGCTTGGCTGAGGGAAGCATTGATGATGGAGCAGAGGGGTTTAGTTAGTTTCGGGGAGAGCTCCTTGTAGAGTTTCATTGGTAAGTAAATGGGGATGGTGGAGTGCTTTAACTTTAATTTGTCCAGACGTTTGCTACATCAAATTCTTCTACTAAGTCAGTGGGAAAAGGGGCTGGTAGGTAAACAGGGAGATTGGTTGTGTCAAGCCTGGGGAGTGTCTGGCATATAGTTGTACGAAATGGTTGTTTGATTACTCAGTTGCGCCACAACATTAGTGAGATGGCTAAGGAAGGAGAGGGGATTTGTCTTATTGTTTAATCCACAAAGTTTTTTAAGCTTTCCATACCACTGACTGTTGTTGGTCTGCTTCAGGTGTTGCAACTTGGTTGGGTAGTGAGACTTCTTTGCAGTGCGTATTTCGCGGATGACTTGGCTGCGAAGGGACCTGTAGCGGTTGTGGTCATTGAGATAAATGGCCCTGTCTCTCCGTTGTATAAATCTTTTGATCCGAGGTGTGATCCAGGGCAAGTCAGCTGGGTTTGATCTGACCCACCTCCACGGAGCTTCCGTGGAGGTGTTGGTATAATTTATCCATTCTGTGTCCACGTCATCTATTTTACACTAAGGGATGGTGAACTATTCATTGCCCGAAGAGACGCTCTGCAGGGTCAGTAATCGACCTGTAGGTCTTGATGTAGGGTCTCTGCACTTGGTTGGTAGTGGCAGCTGGAAACCAGAGCACTGATAGGTGTGTGCTACACCCGATCGGAGGCAATGGTTGAAGTGGTTGGTACTGGTCCGCTAAGTCAATTAAGATAAGGTCAAGGGTATTTTGACCGTGTGTGAGAAAGTTCACAATTTGTGTGTGCATTTATGCATGTGTGTGTGTGCGTGAGTGCGTGCGTGCGTGTTCGCTAAGTGTTATTTGTTCACGTATACTATCTGACCTTCTCTCGAACAGAAGGACAAATAGTCACGAAGTAGTTACAGAGAACTAAACTTACGAGGGGTCGGGTCGTATTTTCATTGTTTATGGTGAATTTTTTTTGTATATACTACAGTCTTGAAGTTTGATGTTATTACATGTGATTTGGTTTTGTTTTGGTAATAATAATAATAATAATAATAATAATAATTGAACTGGCGCTTTAACCGTTGTATCTTGATAAGTTAATGGGGCTGGAACATGTAAAACTATATATGGTTTTAGTAGCGAAACCCAACTCTCCTTTCTGTATTTATTAAGAAAATACATTATACACAGTTCCAAGTGTATATCACCGTAACTTAATCACTGTAGCTATGAGTGTTAAAATGAGGACGGAGGCTATATTAAATAGCTCTTCTAAAATACGTCATGCCTGTGTGAGTGCTCCAGTAGCCGGCTTCTATGTGCTGACCTAACATTCTTAGGGCCGCTCCTTCAAGGAACTTAACCATCACGTGATGTGACCATGTCACCTCATAGCCAGTGGAAAGTTACAGGGGGTGATATGATTATATAAACTTAATGTACTGCCTGACATTTATATAAAAACTAAGGAGCTAATACAACGCTCTGTCACCACCTTCCGAGCTTCCACGAGGAATTAACTAGTCTCGTAGAATACATCCTATACTTAAACCTAACCATGTTACAAACATATGTGTAGACACTAAGCTGGGGACTCTGGAACCATAGGTTGACTAATTACTGGGGTGTCTTACGGGATAGTATATTATGTACAATGTTCAACTTGGAAGACACTGACTTATAATAACAAAACAAAAATATCACTGCCAAAATTAACACAATAGTGGGAATGGTTAAACTTGGTATTGCAAATCCCCGTGCAAAATAAAATGGCAAATGATCCTCTAAATTAGCAAACTGTGACTCTTTCAAGTAAGAAATAACTTTCAACTTTTCTTAGACACTATTGATTTTACTCATAGTTAAATCAAGGACTTGAAACAATGGAATTAAATCTGAAGTAAGATTTAAATTCAATGCAAAATGCTAATGAGAAGGCATGGTCTTCAACGAACTCCAAGTTATCTCACAGTAATCCGGAGCCTTATAAAAACCTTTCACAACTAACTGTTTACCACCATCTTGGTACTTTAAAATGAAGTTAGTTTCATCAGAAAAGAAAAAAAATGCACATTATGCAGATGTGCATGAAACACAGTTTTCCTAGAAATTGGCCTATAACTACATTGTGTGAGCGCTGTGCGTACGTTAGTTTGTATGGCGGCTAATTCACATATCCCTTCTGCAGCAGGAATAAATGCGAATACATAGGCTGGACATACGTGTAAATGTAAATATGACGCTTTTCACCGTGATAATACCCTAGGATCATCCAATGCTAGCAAGGTATATTCTTCATAAATTAGCAGAAGTTCCTTTGGTCTATCCAGAGTATACAGTGTGTCAATAAAATACAAAGGGGAGGGTTCCAAATGCCATGCATTAAACTTATGTTGCTCTAACATAGGCATGTGGCCAAGAATAGCATTGTGCGTAAGAGTTGACTCCAACAGAGGGTAATAATGTTCTACCTCATGATCTGTGAAAATTCGAGTTAAATGATAAGTCAACTTGGCTATTTGTAATGCTTCAAGAAGAGTCTTCACAGGCACAAACTTTGCATCCACTCGTCCTAACCCTGCATCCACGATGCTTGCGATTAGTCCATTTTTGTTAGTAATTATATCTTGAACAGAACTTTCCGCAACATGCAAGGCACTAATTGCATGAAAAGATTAAGCTATAACACGATTTTGTTTAAAATCAAGTTTCAATGTATATTAATATTTGTTTGCAGAACGAAGTTTCAAACGATAATCATGAGGTACACTTTGTTTGTGTACTGTTTGAAAAGATGTGTCCATGACATCATTACCATTCGTCTGAAAAGATGTGTCTAAAACATTATTACCATTCTTGGGTAATAAATCTTTATGGCCCCTTTTAAGACGGTCCGCATGCACTACATCTGCTGTTTGTGCAATAGGCTTCCAAGCTTTAAATTTGTTGCCCACTTCTTTGGCGATAATGCGGAATGGACCAGAAAATTTGGCTGAAAGATTAGAGTTCCTTTCAGGTTCTCTCACCGCAACAGCATCGCTTATTTCTAACATGACAGGCTTAGCTTGTTTATGTTGTTTAAAAATCATTTCAGTGCGTGTCGCTGCTAAATGTTTCCGTACTTGACAATGAATATCTGTAAAAACGCTGATCTGTTTTCTCGCGAAATCTTCCATATTATAAACAGGGCATGGTTTGTCCGTAAGTACGTCATAAGGTAGACGCTTGTCTATGCCATAAACAATATAGTAGGGTGATTTGCCGGTAGAGCTATTAATCGACCCATTAATAGATGCTGCAACTTGCGATACCCAATCCTCCCATCCGTGTTGCATATCACACACAATCGGGCGAAGTATCTCTAGGATCTTGCGATTGGTTCTCTCGACAAGGCCATTAGCCTGTGGATTATAGGTTGTAATAAAACTTTGTTGTATCCATATTGTACACAAATTTGTGCTACTAGCTGATTCTTGAACCCTAATCCATTGTCGGAGTGAAGAACCTTGGGCGTAGTAGAAGGACATATAAGATTCATCACTAAGGCATAAGCCACAGATTCGGCTATTTTATCCTTCAGTGGGACTAAAATCACAAACATAGAAAAATGATCGACACACACTAGCATGTACGAGGATCCCTGATGACTCCTTGGAAGTTGTAGCAAGTCTATTGGAACTGTGTCAAACGGACGTTCTGGTGTAGGATATTGTAAAATTGGAGCCGGTGACCTTGTAGTACCCTTATGTTGAGCACATGACAAACACTTAGCAATATGCAATTCTATGTCTTTCTTCATAGTATTCCCAAAAAAAAACTAATTTCCACAAGTCATTTGTCACGGCCTTGGTGATATGCTTGAAGAACATTGTGGAACATTGATAATCGTTTCACACACTGTGTTAGGTACGACTATTTGTGTAACAATACCCTCAGGCGTCTTCTTGGATCGATGGAGTATGTTATGTCGTTATTCAAACTGACTGAGAGGAAGAATTAATTGTGGAAGCCTAATTTCCTCTCCCGACTCTAAAGCAAAAATGACTGCAGACAACAATGGATTGCGTCGTTGTTCATCATCTAATTGTGGAAGAGTGAACGTACACACAGGCATCAATGCTACAATATTTCTAGACAAAGCGTCGGCGACCACATTCGCTCTTCCCGGTAAATACCTGAACTCGGGGTTGAATTCTTGAATGGTCAAATACCAGCGTGCTAATATGCCTGATAGATTTCTTCCACGGAACAGTTCGGTTACTGCCGCATGATCCGTAAAAACAGTTATTTTATAACCAAAAATTATGTCTTTAAATGTTTTTCAGTGCCCAAACAACAGCTGACGCCTCTAAATGATTTACTCAACAACGTGTTTCGGCATCATTAAGTTTACGACTTGCAAAAGCAATTTCTCTAAATTTCCTCTTGAGTCCAATTGCTTAAGTATAGCTCCGATTCCTTGTCCAGAGGCGTCGGTACACAGTGATTTCTAGAGAGTAACCAGGAAATGCTAAAATAGAGGAATTGGTAAGTTCTGTCTTCAATGCAACAAAGCTATATTCATGTTCAGCATCCCATATAAAAATTGCATCTTTCCTCAGTAACTTAGTTAAAGGTGACGCTAATGTCGCATAGTTTTAAATAAAAGAAATATAATATCCAGATAAACCAAGAAAACTACGCACCTTACAACAGATGTAGGACGTGGGAACTGAGCAACAGCCTTAACTTTATCATCAACTGTTTGAATACCTTCGCCGTCAACTACAGGACCAAGGAAATGGATTCTGGATTTTAATAACTCACATTTAGAAAGTTTAATTTTCAGACCTGCTTTAAAAAGTTTTTGTAACACTTCATTCAGTTTGACAAGATGGGTATCGACATCCATACTGACTAAATGAGATCATCCAAATAAGCACAGACTGTGGTACCTATCAATCCGGCAAACAGGGTGTTGATCATCCTTTGAAAAGTCAGTGGGGCATTTCTGAGGCCAAAAGGTATCCGCAGAAGTTCAAAATGGCCCAAAGGAGTACTATAAGCTTTATCCTCTCGGGATTTTTCATTGAGCGGTATTTGCCAATACCCGCTAAACAAATCTAAATTGCTACAGCATTATCCTTGCCTAAGGACTGTAAAATATCACTCAAGACAGGCATAGGGTACCTATCTGGGATAGTATTTTCATGAACGCGCCTAAAATCAATAACTGGGCGCCAACAGCCATCCTTCTTTGGAACTAAAAATAAAGGGCTATTGAAAGGAGATTTAGAATGTGTGATAACCTTCTCATTCAACATAACCTGAACCATATCCTGAACTACAGCGAACTGGCTATGAGGGAGTCGGTAAGCTGGTATGTAGATTGAATTCGTGCCCTCTTGTAAGGATATGTGATGTGAGGTTAGATCTGTGTGTCTGAACTGTTCCCCTGGTAAAGCTACAATGTTTCTGTAGTCAAGCAGTTTTCAGAGTCTAGTCTTGCCTTGAAGATGATCAATCACCTTAACATGCGGTGATATTTGATTTATCCTCTCCTGTCCAGTTTGTTAAGGCGGAGAAGAAATACTACCAATTGGGAAGTGTATAGGCTGTGGTGCAACATTGTTATGATAAACTAGAAAAATCACACAAATTACATCCCTCTTTCAATATTCTAAGAGCGCCTGTTCTGTTAAGATCTTAGAACGTCTGTTAAACACCAGGTCGAATCGTGCTCAATGTTGATTCGCACGATAAGCCTTTAACCTTGCACGTTTCCGGAAGACATACTACATCAGTCCTCATGTACACGTCAGGTAAACCAACAATGACTGTGGTGAGTTCCTCATTCTGATAGTGGAGAGTACCCGTTAATACTGCAGGTACAATCTTCCAACTTTTGCTGCATTAATCAGGCTGGGAAAGTGAATCTGTGAGGTCTTGAGCTCGCTTTGACTTGTTATCCGCCTTCCTCCTATATATAACAAAGAAGTCTGTCTGTCTGTTTGTTTATTTGTTTATTTGTTTGTGTGTGTGTGTGTCCGCACGGGAATCTCGGAAATTACTTTACCGATGTGTAGTGATGATGGATGGTGTTATATGTAGTGATGATGGATGGTGTTATATGTAGTGATGATGGATGATGTTATATGTACTGATGATGGTTGATGTTATATGTAGTGATGATGGGTGGTGTTATATGTAGTGATGATGGATGATGTTATATGTAGTGATGATGGATGGTGTTATATGTAGTGATGATGGATGATGTTATATGTAGTGATGATGGATGGTGTTATATGTAGTGAAGATGAATGGTGTTATATGTAGTGATGATGGATGGTGTTATATGTAGTGATGATGGATGATGTTATATGTAGTGATGATGGATGTTGTTATATGTAGTGATGATGGGTGGTGTTATATGTAGTGATGATGGATGATGTTATATGTAGTGATGATGGATGGTGTTAAATGTAGTGATGATGGATGGTGTTATATGCAGTGATGATGGATGATGTTAATAATAATAATAATAATAATTAACAGTTTATTGAAAAAGTTCTGCAGCCCGAAGGCTGAAAATATACAGTGGACATAAATGACTTATTATATACATTGGTGGTTTAACAAAAGCCTTCATCATAGAAAGGTAAAGGAACATACAGTGAACACACAGATTAAAGTAGGGGTTGAACAGCAATCACGTAGTTTAGTAACTCCCTCGCAGATGGTGTTATGAGGGACCTCAAGTGGTGTAGTAATTCCCTCACAGATGGTGTTATGGGGGACCTGACGTGGTGTAGTAATTCCGTCAGAGATGGTGTTATAAGTGGCCTGACGTGGTGTAGTAATTCCCTCACAGATGGTGTTTAAGGGGCATCCCGTGGTGTAGTAATTCCCTGACAGATGGTGTTATGAGGGGCATCCCGTGGTGTAGTAATTCCCTCACAGATGGTGTTATGAGGGGCCTCACGTGGTGTAGTAATTCCCTCACAGATGATGTTATGAGGGACCTCACGTGGTGTAGTAATTCCCTCATAGATGGTGTTATGAGGGACCTCACGTGGTGTAGTAAATCCCTCACAGATGGTGTTATGAGGGACCTCATGTGGTGTAGTAACTCCCTCACAGATGGTGTTATGAGGGACCTCACGTGGTGTAGCAATTCCCTCACAGATGGTGTTATGAGGGGCATCCCGTGGTGTAGTAATTCCCTCACAGATGGTGTTATGAGGGACCTCACGTGGTGTAGTTATTCCCTCACAGATGGTGTTATGAGGGACCTCACGTGGTGTAGTAACTCCCTCACAGATGGTGTTATGAGGGACCTCACGTGGTGTAGTAATTCCCTCACAGATGGTGTTATGAGGGGCATCCCGTGTAGCACTTACACAGAGCGGTGCGAGGGACCCATTTGCGTAGCAATTCTCACAGATGGTGTTATGAGGGGCCTGATGGTGTAGTACCCTGACAGGCGTTATGAGGGCATCCTGTGGTGCAGTAATTCTCACAGATGGTGTTATGAGGGGACCTCACGTGGTGTAGTAACTCCCCACAGATGGTGTTATGAGGGGCTTGACGTGGTGTAGTAATTCCCTCACAGATGGTATTATGAGGGGCTTGACGTGGTGTAGTAATTCCCTCACAGATGGTATTATGAGGGGCATAACGTGGTGTAGTAGTTCCCTCACAGGTTGTGTTATGAGGGGCCTGATGTGGTGTGGTACTTCCCTCACAGATGGTGTTATGAGGGGCATAACGTGGTGTAGTAATTCCCTCACAGATGGTGTTATGAGGAACCTCACATGGTG
>NW_024737042.1:19542744-19559194 GCF_018991925.1 Homarus americanus
TTCTTGTCCATATCATACATTATCAGCAAAATCTTTTCCTAAGGTCCTAATGTAACCGGATATAAACTTTATCTATAATATATATTGATTTCAATTTTACCGATTATTAACTGTCATATCTTCACTCTTCGTCTTTCAAAGATGCAAGTTTAGTTCCTTGAATCAATCTTGATATGGAAGGTTTCTAAGTCTGAATCATTTGGTCATTTCTTTCGGCCTAAGGCAATTTATAGCCATTTTATAATAGGGCACCAGAACTGAACAGCATAATCGAGGTGCGGCCTGGCTAACAAATATAATTGCAATATATCGCGCTGAATGTGAAACCAAATGCTCTGTCACCTTATTTCCGAGCACTAACAGGGCTGGCTCTTTAGCATGCGGTATTATTAAACGGCATCTTTATGTAAAGTTGAGTATTTCTTGAGTTTTAAAAAGGGTCAGGGTACGGTACTATTAACACGGGTTTGAAACACGGCGACCCTCTTCACTATACGAGCGTAAATCTCACTAAAAGTCAGAGCTTTCTCTAGGTTGATGTTGTTGGGCTGTAGCGTGACGGTATTTGTTCTTCCAATATTAAATGCGGCTGCACTTGCTGGTGTTGGTCCATTTGCCATTTTTCTGACCACTCCTGCAGTTTGTTTGCGTCCTCCTGTGATTTGTTTATCCTGCTCTGAATTGATCTGCCGCCCTATTTTGGTGTGCATGCAGCATGTCTACAGTCTATTTCTGTCTGAATCAATTGTAAAGATAATAATGAACAAGAAGTGGGCAATGCAGCCCTGGAAACCCCACACTAGATTTTGGCCTCCGATTTAAGATACACGCTGACCCTCTCTGTGCTCTATCGTGAATATGATTTTGTCCGGTGCTTTTTCCTCGACTACCGTAACTTTTTCAATCTCTGATGCGGTACCTACTGCGTCTTTGCTAAGTCTAGTAAATATCATCGTATTTTATGGTGTCTCCCTCATAGACTTTAAAAAAAAGCAACTGGTTTGTTGACAATTTAATCTTTTTAAATCCATGTTGAGAGTCGTAGAGTAATTTGTTTTCTCTAAATACGCTCTGATGCTATTTACTATAATTGATACAAAGAATTTCACTACGGTGTCAAACTAAATGCATTGTTTGTACGCTGATGCTCTGTCTACTTCTTTATGCTCGTTACTACCTGTTTCTTCAATGCCTGACCTGCTCCGTGTCTAATGATTTTTTGTAAATAAATTTTTTAGGGATCCGCTAATCTAATATTACACTCTCTTTTAAAACACAGGAGAAATTTCATCCGGTCCTGGGGATTTTGTTTATTGACATAGCCTTCGGAAGGCTAGTAGTTACATGGACGGGGAATGCTTCTCTTGATTGACAAATAATATACAAGTAACATATGTGATACAAATAAATATGATATATAATAACGCTAGGTGTGGCGAAGGTCCTTTTAATGGGCATTTCAATAGTGACGGTGCAAAAAGGTAAGGTTGACTGGGGTGAAATCTGGTTAGTACAAGTTGTTGATAATTTTTGCAATGGTTGGCACTGGACGGTTCTATAACGCGACAAGTATTACGTGCTCGTATGGTGGATGCGATTGTGGTATAGAGGACTGTGGACGAGGATCTCAGGTGGTAGTAGGAGCCGGTGTTGAGGATGGTGCAGAAGCTTCATGGTACGGTAAGGAAGTCGCGGTGTGGGTCAAAGGCCGACAGGATCAGTGTGCTGAGCGCTGATGTGGAATAGGATGGGGAAAGAATAATCTTAAATGTATTTATTTCTAGGTAGTTATCTTGTTGATATTCAAGGAGAAGACGGGTAGGAAGCTTATATAAATTAATGACTTGGTATCATGAATGTGTTGATATAAAACGCAGGAGCTCAGGCACACTGGGAACTCCGAGGACTTGGAGTCAGTGAGAGAGAGACTGGTTTGACAATTTACTGACGTGTGTTTTTCCAATTTAGTTTGTTATCTATATAGTGGCCTTGAGAATTTGGTGGAGTCTTCCAACTAGGTGTGTTGGGGCTAAATGTGGAAGAGGTGGGACCTTTGCATCGGAGGAGAGATTTGATGCGCCATGATGCTAATATGGTTGATGTTTGACGTGGTTGTTTGGCCCAATTTTGGGGCAGCATTCAATAAATCCTGGAGGCAGTGCAGTCAGGCGAAGGTTGTTGCTGCACTTGGTCTAGGGTGGAGTCGTCAACATATTTCCAGCAGGCGGGAGGGGGTTTCTCTTAGGGCATCATTGATACTTGAGGCGTTATCTTGGTGTAGCAGGGGTTGCCTGAGTGTGGAAGGTGACTAGTGGAGCAAGCCTCAGACGCGTACGGCGAAATGATCGCTAAAAATCATAGCCATGGTATAAGACTTCTTCGAAACCCGAGGTCGACTAACTGTTGATGATTGGTAGCCAGATGAGCTTGGGTCAAATCTTTAATTGAAATTAGTAATTGCAAAGTGCGAACGTTTTAAGTTTTTGGGGTGGCGGTATATATGATCATGACAGGAAAAATTAATTTTCATAGCCCTTGTGAGGATAATATCATGTCGCCCAGAAACAAAACTTTCTACAGATTAAGGTGATGGGATAGTTACAATGGGTCGTAATAGCTCATTTTGGATTGTGGGCTGGTTGGCACTTCAGTGAACATATAAGTTAACAGTCAGCTGGGCATCTGGCCTTTGGGGAACAGCAGAGGGTTTAGATTAGTTTAGGAGAAGCTCATGGCAGAAGTTTCATTGGTAAATGGGGATGGTGGAGTCTTTAACTTTAATTTGTCCCACAGAACGTTTGCCATCAATTCTTCTACTAAATTGGTGGAAAGGGCTGTGAGTAGTTAACAAATTGGTTGTCAATAAATGATTTGTTTGATTACTCAGTTGCACTTAACATTAGTGAGATGGCTAGGAAGGATTGAGGTGTCTTATTGTTTTAATCCTAAATTTTTGGCTGTTGTTGTTGGTCTGCTTCAGGTGTTGCAACTTGGTTGGGTAGTGAGACTTCTTTGCAGTGCGTATTTCGCGGATGACTTGGCTGCGAAGGGACCTGTAGCGGTTGTGGTCATTGAGATAAATGGCCCTGTCTCTCCGTTGTATAAATCTTTTGATCCGAGGTGTGATCCAGGGCAAGTCAGCTGGGTTTGATCTGACCCACCTCCACGGAGCTTCCGTGGAGGTGTTGGTATAATTTATCCATTCTGTGTCCACGTCATCTATTTTACACTAAGGGATGGTGAACTATTCATTGCCCGAAGAGACGCTCTGCAGGGTCAGTAATCGACCTGTAGGTCTTGATGTAGGGTCTCTGCACTTGGTTGGTAGTGGCAGCTGGAAACCAGAGCACTGATAGGTGTGTGCTACACCCGATCGGAGGCAATGGTTGAAGTGGTTGGTACTGGTCCGCTAAGTCAATTAAGATAAGGTCAAGGGTATTTTGACCGTGTGTGAGAAAGTTCACAATTTGTGTGTGCATTTATGCATGTGTGTGTGTGCGTGAGTGCGTGCGTGCGTGTTCGCTAAGTGTTATTTGTTCACGTATACTATCTGACCTTCTCCCGAACAGAAGGACAAATAGTCACGAAGTAGTTACAGAGAACTAAACTTACGAGGGGTCGGGTCGTATTTTCATTGTTTATGGTGAATTTTTTTTGTATATACTACAGTCTTGAAGTTTGATGTTATTACATGTGATTTGGTTTTGTTTTGGTAATAATAATAATAATAATAATAATAATAATTGAACTGGCGCTTTAACCGTTGTATCTTGATAAGTTAATGGGGCTGGAACATGTAAAACTATATATGGTTTTAGTAGCGAAACCCAACTCTCCTTTCTGTATTTATTAAGAAAATACATTATACACAGTTCCAAGTGTATATCACCGTAACTTAATCACTGTAGCTATGAGTGTTAAAATGAGGACGGAGGCTATATTAAATAGCTCTTCTAAAATACGTCATGCCTGTGTGAGTGCTCCAGTAGCCGGCTTCTATGTGCTGACCTAACATTCTTAGGGCCGCTCCTTCAAGGAACTTAACCATCACGTGATGTGACCATGTCACCTCATAGCCAGTGGAAAGTTACAGGGGGTGATATGATTATATAAACTTAATGTACTGCCTGACATTTATATAAAAACTAAGGAGCTAATACAACGCTCTGTCACCACCTTCCGAGCTTCCACGAGGAATTAACTAGTCTCGTAGAATACATCCTATACTTAAACCTAACCATGTTACAAACATATGTGTAGACACTAAGCTGGGGACTCTGGAACCATAGGTTGACTAATTACTGGGGTGTCTTACGGGATAGTATATTATGTACAATGTTCAACTTGGAAGACACTGACTTATAATAACAAAACAAAAATATCACTGCCAAAATTAACACAATAGTGGGAATGGTTAAACTTGGTATTGCAAATCCCCGTGCAAAATAAAATGGCAAATGATCCTCTAAATTAGCAAACTGTGACTCTTTCAAGTAAGAAATAACTTTCAACTTTTCTTAGACACTATTGATTTTACTCATAGTTAAATCAAGGACTTGAAACAATGGAATTAAATCTGAAGTAAGATTTAAATTCAATGCAAAATGCTAATGAGAAGGCATGGTCTTCAACGAACTCCAAGTTATCTCACAGTAATCCGGAGCCTTATAAAAACCTTTCACAACTAACTGTTTACCACCATCTTGGTACTTTAAAATGAAGTTAGTTTCATCAGAAAAGAAAAAAAATGCACATTATGCAGATGTGCATGAAACACAGTTTTCCTAGAAATTGGCCTATAACTACATTGTGTGAGCGCTGTGCGTACGTTAGTTTGTATGGCGGCTAATTCACATATCCCTTCTGCAGCAGGAATAAATGCGAATACATAGGCTGGACATACGTGTAAATGTAAATATGACGCTTTTCACCGTGATAATACCCTAGGATCATCCAATGCTAGCAAGGTATATTCTTCATAAATTAGCAGAAGTTCCTTTGGTCTATCCAGAGTATACAGTGTGTCAATAAAATACAAAGGGGAGGGTTCCAAATGCCATGCATTAAACTTATGTTGCTCTAACATAGGCATGTGGCCAAGAATAGCATTGTGCGTAAGAGTTGACTCCAACAGAGGGTAATAATGTTCTACCTCATGATCTGTGAAAATTCGAGTTAAATGATAAGTCAACTTGGCTATTTGTAATGCTTCAAGAAGAGTCTTCACAGGCACAAACTTTGCATCCACTCGTCCTAACCCTGCATCCACGATGCTTGCGATTAGTCCATTTTTGTTAGTAATTATATCTTGAACAGAACTTTCCGCAACATGCAAGGCACTAATTGCATGAAAAGATTAAGCTATAACACGATTTTGTTTAAAATCAAGTTTCAATGTATATTAATATTTGTTTGCAGAACGAAGTTTCAAACGATAATCATGAGGTACACTTTGTTTGTGTACTGTTTGAAAAGATGTGTCCATGACATCATTACCATTCGTCTGAAAAGATGTGTCTAAAACATTATTACCATTCTTGGGTAATAAATCTTTATGGCCCCTTTTAAGACGGTCCGCATGCACTACATCTGCTGTTTGTGCAATAGGCTTCCAAGCTTTAAATTTGTTGCCCACTTCTTTGGCGATAATGCGGAATGGACCAGAAAATTTGGCTGAAAGATTAGAGTTCCTTTCAGGTTCTCTCACCGCAACAGCATCGCTTATTTCTAACATGACAGGCTTAGCTTGTTTATGTTGTTTAAAAATCATTTCAGTGCGTGTCGCTGCTAAATGTTTCCGTACTTGACAATGAATATCTGTAAAAACGCTGATCTGTTTTCTCGCGAAATCTTCCATATTATAAACAGGGCATGGTTTGTCCGTAAGTACGTCATAAGGTAGACGCTTGTCTATGCCATAAACAATATAGTAGGGTGATTTGCCGGTAGAGCTATTAATCGACCCATTAATAGATGCTGCAACTTGCGATACCCAATCCTCCCATCCGTGTTGCATATCACACACAATCGGGCGAAGTATCTCTAGGATCTTGCGATTGGTTCTCTCGACAAGGCCATTAGCCTGTGGATTATAGGTTGTAATAAAACTTTGTTGTATCCATATTGTACACAAATTTGTGCTACTAGCTGATTCTTGAACCCTAATCCATTGTCGGAGTGAAGAACCTTGGGCGTAGTAGAAGGACATATAAGATTCATCACTAAGGCATAAGCCACAGATTCGGCTATTTTATCCTTCAGTGGGACTAAAATCACAAACATAGAAAAATGATCGACACACACTAGCATGTACGAGGATCCCTGATGACTCCTTGGAAGTTGTAGCAAGTCTATTGGAACTGTGTCAAACGGACGTTCTGGTGTAGGATATTGTAAAATTGGAGCCGGTGACCTTGTAGTACCCTTATGTTGAGCACATGACAAACACTTAGCAATATGCAATTCTATGTCTTTCTTCATAGTATTCCCAAAAAACTAATTTCCACAAGTCATTTGTCACGGCCTTGGTGATATGCTTGAAGAACATTGTGGAACATTGATAATCGTTTCACACACTGTGTTAGGTACGACTATTTGTGTAACAATACCCTCAGGCGTCTTCTTGGATCGATGGAGTATGTTATGTCGTTATTCAAACTGACTGAGAGGAAGAATTAATTGTGGAAGCCTAATTTCCTCTCCCGACTCTAAAGCAAAAATGACTGCAGACAACAATGGATTGCGTCGTTGTTCATCATCTAATTGTGGAAGAGTGAACGTACACACAGGCATCAATGCTACAATATTTCTAGACAAAGCGTCGGCGACCACATTCGCTCTTCCCGGTAAATACCTGAACTCGGGGTTGAATTCTTGAATGGTCAAATACCAGCGTGCTAATATGCCTGATAGATTTCTTCCACGGAACAGTTCGGTTACTGCCGCATGATCCGTAAAAACAGTTATTTTATAACCAAAAATTATGTCTTTAAATGTTTTTCAGTGCCCAAACAACAGCTGACGCCTCTAAATGATTTACTCAACAACGTGTTTCGGCATCATTAAGTTTACGACTTGCAAAAGCAATTTCTCTAAATTTCCTCTTGAGTCCAATTGCTTAAGTATAGCTCCGATTCCTTGTCCAGAGGCGTCGGTACACAGTGATTTCTAGAGAGTAACCAGGAAATGCTAAAATAGAGGAATTGGTAAGTTCTGTCTTCAATGCAACAAAGCTATATTCATGTTCAGCATCCCATATAAAAATTGCATCTTTCCTCAGTAACTTAGTTAAAGGTGACGCTAATGTCGCATAGTTTTAAATAAAAGAAATATAATATCCAGATAAACCAAGAAAACTACGCACCTTACAACAGATGTAGGACGTGGGAACTGAGCAACAGCCTTAACTTTATCATCAACTGTTTGAATACCTTCGCCGTCAACTACAGGACCAAGGAAATGGATTCTGGATTTTAATAACTCACATTTAGAAAGTTTAATTTTCAGACCTGCTTTAAAAAGTTTTTGTAACACTTCATTCAGTTTGACAAGATGGGTATCGACATCCATACTGACTAAATGAGATCATCCAAATAAGCACAGACTGTGGTACCTATCAATCCGGCAAACAGGGTGTTGATCATCCTTTGAAAAGTCAGTGGGGCATTTCTGAGGCCAAAAGGTATCCGCAGAAGTTCAAAATGGCCCAAAGGAGTACTATAAGCTTTATCCTCTCGGGATTTTTCATTGAGCGGTATTTGCCAATACCCGCTAAACAAATCTAAATTGCTACAGCATTATCCTTGCCTAAGGACTGTAAAATATCACTCAAGACAGGCATAGGGTACCTATCTGGGATAGTATTTTCATGAACGCGCCTAAAATCAATAACTGGGCGCCAACAGCCATCCTTCTTTGGAACTAAAAATAAAGGGCTATTGAAAGGAGATTTAGAATGTGTGATAACCTTCTCATTCAACATAACCTGAACCATATCCTGAACTACAGCGAACTGGCTATGAGGGAGTCGGTAAGCTGGTATGTAGATTGAATTCGTGCCCTCTTGTAAGGATATGTGATGTGAGGTTAGATCTGTGTGTCTGAACTGTTCCCCTGGTAAAGCTACAATGTTTCTGTAGTCAAGCAGTTTTCAGAGTCTAGTCTTGCCTTGAAGATGATCAATCACCTTAACATGCGGTGATATTTGATTTATCCTCTCCTGTCCAGTTTGTTAAGGCGGAGAAGAAATACTACCAATTGGGAAGTGCATAGGCTGTGGTGCAACATTGTTATGATAAACTAGAAAAATCACACAAATTACATCCCTCTTTCAATATTCTAAGAGCGCCTGTTCTGTTAAGATCTTAGAACGTCTGTTAAACACCAGGTCGAATCGTGCTCAATGTTGATTCGCACGATAAGCCTTTAACCTTGCACGTTTCCGGAAGACATACTACATCAGTCCTCATGTACACGTCAGGTAAACCAACAATGACTGTGGTGAGTTCCTCATTCTGATAGTGGAGAGTACCCGTTAATACTGCAGGTACAATCTTCCAACTTTTGCTGCATTAATCAGGCTGGGAAAGTGAATCTGTGAGGTCTTGAGCTCGCTTTGACTTGTTATCCGCCTTCCTCCTATATATAACAAAGAAGTCTGTCTGTCTGTTTGTTTATTTGTTTATTTGTTTGTGTGTGTGTGTGTCCGCACGGGAATCTCGGAAATTACTTTACCGATGTGTAGTGATGATGGATGGTGTTATATGTAGTGATGATGGATGGTGTTATATGTAGTGATGATGGATGATGTTATATGTACTGATGATGGTTGATGTTATATGTAGTGATGATGGGTGGTGTTATATGTAGTGATGATGGATGATGTTATATGTAGTGATGATGGATGGTGTTATATGTAGTGATGATGGATGATGTTATATGTAGTGATGATGGATGGTGTTATATGTAGTGAAGATGAATGGTGTTATATGTAGTGATGATGGATGGTGTTATATGTAGTGATGATGGATGATGTTATATGTAGTGATGATGGATGTTGTTATATGTAGTGATGATGGGTGGTGTTATATGTAGTGATGATGGATGATGTTATATGTAGTGATGATGGATGGTGTTAAATGTAGTGATGATGGATGGTGTTATATGCAGTGATGATGGATGATGTTAATAATAATAATAATAATAATTAACAGTTTATTGAAAAAGTTCTGCAGCCCGAAGGCTGAAAATATACAGTGGACATAAATGACTTATTATATACATTGGTGGTTTAACAAAAGCCTTCATCATAGAAAGGTAAAGGAACATACAGTGAACACACAGATTAAAGTAGGGGTTGAACAGCAATCACGTAGTTTAGTAACTCCCTCGCAGATGGTGTTATGAGGGACCTCAAGTGGTGTAGTAATTCCCTCACAGATGGTGTTATGGGGGACCTGACGTGGTGTAGTAATTCCGTCAGAGATGGTGTTATAAGTGGCCTGACGTGGTGTAGTAATTCCCTCACAGATGGTGTTTAAGGGGCATCCCGTGGTGTAGTAATTCCCTGACAGATGGTGTTATGAGGGGCATCCCGTGGTGTAGTAATTCCCTCACAGATGGTGTTATGAGGGGCCTCACGTGGTGTAGTAATTCCCTCACAGATGATGTTATGAGGGACCTCACGTGGTGTAGTAATTCCCTCATAGATGGTGTTATGAGGGACCTCACGTGGTGTAGTAAATCCCTCACAGATGGTGTTATGAGGGACCTCATGTGGTGTAGTAACTCCCTCACAGATGGTGTTATGAGGGACCTCACGTGGTGTAGCAATTCCCTCACAGATGGTGTTATGAGGGGCATCCCGTGGTGTAGTAATTCCCTCACAGATGGTGTTATGAGGGACCTCACGTGGTGTAGTTATTCCCTCACAGATGGTGTTATGAGGGACCTCACGTGGTGTAGTAACTCCCTCACAGATGGTGTTATGAGGGACCTCACGTGGTGTAGTAATTCCCTCACAGATGGTGTTATGAGGGGCATCCCGTGGTGTAGTAATTCCCTCACAGATGGTGTTATGAGGGACCTTACGTGGTGTAGTAATTCCCTCACAGATGGTGTTATGAGGGGCCTGACGTGGTGTAGTAATTCCCTGACAGATGGCGTTATGAGGGGCATCCCGTGGTGCAGTAATTCCCTCACAGATGGTGTTATGAGGGACCTCACGTGGTGTAGTCACTCCCTCACAGATGGTGTTATGAGGGACCTCGTGGTGTAGTAATTCCCTCACAGATGGTGTTATGAGGGACCTCACGTGGTGTAGTAATTCCCTCACAGATGGTGTTATGAGGGGCCTGACGTGGTGCAGTAATTCCCTCACAGATGGTGTTATGAGGGACCTCACGTGGTGTAGTAATTCCCTCACAGATGGTGTTATGAGGGACCTCACGTGGTGTAGTAAATCCCTCACAGATGGTGTTATGAGGGACCTCACGTGGTGTAATTTCCTCACAGATGGCGTTATGAGGGGCATCCCGTGGTGTAGTAATTTCCTCACAGATGGTATTATGAGGGGCATCCCGTGGTGTAGTAATTACCTCACAGATGGTGTTATGAGGGACCTCACATGGTGTAGTAATTCCCTCACAGATGGTGTTATGAGGGACCTGACGTGGTGTAGTAATTCCTTCACAGATGGTGTTATATGAGTGAGGTGTTTTCCCAGGCCTTCCTATCCAATCTCACGGGCAGTTATCACTGGGTACCTGGGACCTCACTGTGTGAAGTTTAACTTGGTTATGTCTCGGCTGTTACTGTTGCGTTGTTCAACTTGTTCTCACTGACTTGAGCACTGTTTACCACTGTTCATCTCTGTTCAACACTGGTTCCATTCTTCTCCTAAATGAAATTGTAACTTCTGGCGAGAATTTGTTGATATTCCGGTGCGGAGGCAGGGAGGAGTTGGTATGGGCCAACTTAACAATTGACCTGGCTGCTCTCGGAGGAGCGCCAGGTACGTCTTGACCCTTCGGTGGTCAAGGATGTATTGATGATGGGTGGTGTTATATGTAGTGATGATGGAAGGTGCTATATGTAGTGATGATGGATGGTGTTATATTTAGTGATGATGGTTGGTGTTATATGTAGTGATGATCTATCGATATAAAACAAAGAAGTATGTCTGTTTGCTTGTGTGTGTGTTTGTTTGTGTGTCCGCACGAGAATCTCGGAAACTACTTTACCTATCTGTACTGATGATGGATGGTGTTATATGTAATGATGATGGTTGGTGTTATATGTAGTGATGATGGATGATGTTATATGTAGTGATGATGGATGTTGTTATATGTAGTGATGATGGGTGGTGTTATATGTAATGATGATGGATGGTGTTATATGTAGTGATGATGGATGATGTTATATGTAGTGATGATGGATGGTGTTATATGTAATGATGATTAGACAATAAAATAATAACAGTTCAATGCTAAAAAAATATACTTTGCTGTAAGTTGTAGTGAAAAACATGGTGGAACTTACATACACCGTTAATGAACTATTGATAGAAGAAGTTTTGGGGACTGAACAGTGAGACAACGTGGAGCCTTCCGGAGGGTGGCGTCCTACCGTGTCCTAGCGAAAGAGCCGCCCGGACCAAACTTGGGATGGACAGCAAGTGTCATGTGGAGATCTAAAAAAAACTCCAACCAACCAGATCAGGCACACCCAACCCGACCCGTTAAACGACACAGAGGTTGAAAAGTCGTAGGTAATTTCATCCTTATATATACTACTACACGTTCACTACAACACCCGAACTACACGTTCATTACAACACCAGTACTACACGGTCACTACAACACCCGAACTACACGTTCATTACAACACCAGTACTACACGGTCACTACAACACCCATACTACACGTTCACTACAACACCATTGGACCCCAGGTCGCTCACTATCATTATCCACCACTACAAGGATCACAAGTGGCTGCGTGAACGTGCAATTCTGGCACCAAAGAATGAAACAGTGGTTGAAATCAATATAACTACTCAGACAGCTTCCAGGCAGTGAGACCTCATTCATATCTGTTGATACAGTAATCGGACCAAGCAGTCCAAAACCCTGCAGAATTCCTTAATTCTTTGGAGCCCGCTGGAATGGCTCCTCACCACCTTACTCTCAAGATTAGAATTCCTATAATGCTCTTACGAAATCTTGAACCACCAATCATCTGCAATGGCACAAGACTGGTGGTGAAGAACATGATGCCACATGTACTGGAAGCTACATTACTGACAGGAAAAGCTAATGGAGAGGACGTTTTTATACCAAGGATACCTCTCATCACCACTGACCTGCCATTTGAGTTCAAGCGACTTCAGTTCCCGGTTAAAGTGAGCTTTGCCATGACCATCTACAAAAGCCAGGGGCACTCCCTAAAGATGGTTGGCCTAAACCTGGTGTTTCCTTGCTTCTCTCATCGACAGTTCTATGTTGGATGCCTCAGAGTGGGAACTGGCAAAAATCTTTGCATACTTGCTGCTGATGGCAAAACCAAAAATGTGGTCTACCTTAATGCACTACTGTGAGACAATGTGGAGCCTCCCGGAGGGTGGCGTCCTACCGTGGCCTGGCGAAAGAGCCGCCCGGAAGGCGGCGATTCCGCTAGTAATAAATATAATAATAATAATAATAGACCATTAGATAATATCATTTAGAACTATAGTCTTCATTACAGACAAGTTACTATAATGACAAGGTTCCTCAGTTGTTCCTATTCCACAGCCTTTATATCAGTTTCATAAGTCATTAAATAGTCTGCTGTAGACTTATCCTGCCTACGTGTACATATCTTTTAATGTTGAAATATGCACTGTTTGTTGAAGGCCATGTTAGAGGACTCAATTATCCACTTTTAGGTAGCCAGGGATTCTGTTCATAATTCACTCACATCATTACATGTCATTCCCAGTTTGTAGAGGGGCGCTTGAATATCCCCATGACCTCATGTCATTTCCAGAGGCTGAGAGAACGCTTAAAAACCAGCCCTCACCCCATGTCATTCCCAGATACTGAGGGGAAGCTTAAACCCCATCCTCACCGCCTGTCACTCCCAGAGGGTGGAGGGACGCCTAAAATTATCTAAAAATGGATGAATTTGTGAAAGATTGTCTTTTAAAACTTTCTTATAGATTTGAATGATCTTTTTTTTTTTACTTGAGATCAATCAATCGATTAAGAAAGTAATCATTATTACGTAACTGGTATAGGTATGACGCACCATTCCAGGAATGACCCCCATCCTAAAATGCCCCCTTCCACTTTCCATCAACCATGAAAAACTGTCTTACCAATGAGTTAATCAAAGAAAATTTGTTATTTAGAAAATTTAAAATGACTACTGGGAATGTATTAACACCTGTAATTCTATTCGTTGAACAAAATATTGGCTTTTAAACACAAATGATGATCATCACTTTACTCTTCCATGATATTCAGCAGGTGTTTCTTGCTGAAAGAAAATAAGATTTACTATATCAAGGGAAGTCTATCAATCAATCAGAGCACCGTCCTCATATCTCAGGGTTGGCGACCACAGTCCTCCACTCTAAATGTTTTCTGGCTGTTTTTACCAATCCTCCAAAGTGGGTCCCTTATTTTTGACCTGACCTGACTAGTCACGTCACCCCCCTTCTCTTAAGCTCCTCTACGTGTGTGTTGGTGTGGGGATTAGTGGATGACATCATTATGACCTGACCTCATGTTTTTAAGGTCACCCTGTATATTTAAGCCTCTCTCTGTCCATGTAATCCAGTTGCCCCTGAAGATGTCTTGAATAAAGACGAAAGCTAAGGTACTCCGTTGTTTCCCTTTTCCCGTGTGATTTTATCAAGATTTATCTATCCATTGTTTTCATTGTGGGATTTATGAAATATATATATATATATATATATATATAATATATATATATATATATATATATATATATATATATATATATATATATATATATATATATATATATATATATATATATATATATATATATATATATATATATATATATATATATATATATATATATATATATATATATATATATATATATATATATATATATATATTCTTAAATCCAAATGATAAGATAAATCTTGATAAAATCCACAGAAAATGGAAACAACGATAACCTTAGCTTGTCTTTATTCAAGACATCTTCAGAGGCAACTGGATTACATGGACAAAGAGAGGCTTAACATACAGGGTGACCTTAAAAACATGAAGTCAGGCCATAATGATGTCATCCACTAGTCCCACACCAACACACACGAGAGGAGCTTTAAGAGAAGGGGGGGTGACGGACTAGTCAGGTCAAGTCAGATTAAGGACCCACAAAATAACTATCATACATCTTAATCAGTGTTTTCAAACCATTTTTAACCTTTGGGCCACTGACAAATAAATTTATGTAAATATATTATCAGTTTGAACTGACCATCACTAAGTTTGTTGATTTAATTCCTTAATCAAACTAGCTTCAACCAGAAGTCTTTCTGTGACACAAGATGATTTAAAATAATTATGCTTTTTCCTGCAATGGGTGATTATTATTCCAACATGAACGAACAAGGCACTGTTTTCAGATGCTGTCCTGATATTATACTTATGTTGTTTGATTCTGAGCTGCAGTGTTTTTCCTGTCTGTCCTACATGATTATAATTACATTTGCTACATGGAATACAATAAACACTTCCATTTACATTCAAACTTGGGCTATTCCTTATAACATATTGGTAATGGTTGAGCCACACTTGAAAACAACATTAATATTTCGAAGCTTGAGGGACCGAACTAACGGACAAATTCACGACGATAGGGCAGAGTCAAAATATTCTTAAGTGTAGGAACTTGTCTGGTTTGAGAGGAATGAAAGGATTTTAGGCCCTTTAAAACAACGATCAACAAACACAGAAGGGTACCTGAGTTTCTGTAATGGAATGAATGTGTTTCAATTCATCGTCAATAAATTCAGAGTCACAAATACGCAGACATCTTAAGAACATTGCAGAAAAAAATTACATTCTGCAGAGATCAAGGTGATTCGATAAAAGTGAATGAAACTGTCTACCTGGGTGGGCTTATATACCTTAAATTTATAGGTTTGGCCATTTCTCATGATAAGCATATCAAGGAATGGAAGGGGATCCATTTATTTCTTCAATTTTGAATGTGATACTTGGGACAATATCATTGCTTGTCTAAAAATTCCAATGGGTCACTGTTTCTAGGCCAAAGACAAAGAACATCATCTACATATCTACATATCTACACACCTTAGGACGGATAACCCACTTAGACGGATACCACTTAGGACGGGATAACCCACTTAGGACGGATACCCAAATTTAATTTAGCAGCTACTTAGAACAACGCATAGGACAATCAATAATGCCCAAAATAAACACATCCCTAAAAAAGAAAATTCAGATCGATATGAACCAACCAAATGGATGAATAATAGACTCTAGATTTCTAGGAAAAAGAAAGGAGTATATAGAAAAGTTAAGAAAGGCGAAAATCACTTACTTGGTTACTATCAGAACCTAACAAGACAGGTAAAAACAGAAATTAGGAAAGCAAAGAGAAATTATGAAATCAAGGTAGCAAACTAATCGAAAAATAACCCAAAAGCTTTTTTATCAACTGTATAAATCAAAGGTTAGAGATACACAGGGTCCCTTTAAAAACTGATGGCACAGGAGAAATGACTGATGATGAGTTAGAAATGTGAGTACGTTAAAAGTCATTTTGGTTCAGTATTCACAAATGAAAACCTAGCACAGTTTCCAAGTTCATAAGGTATATAAACGACAGTATAGAAAATATGTTGATGAATATCAATATTACTAGTAACGATGTGCTTAAAGTAATTAACAAACTGAAGCTCTCATAAATCGCCTGGTCCAGACGAGGTATATGCTAGAATATTAAAAGAATGTAGAGATGAGTTGAGTAATCCATTAGCAGTTTTATTTAATAAGTCATTAGAATCGGCCTAGTGCCGAAGCTTGGAAACTTGCAAATGTAGTCTGATTTTCAGGGTGATAAATCAATAGCATCAAATTACCGTCCCATTAGTCTCACGTCAATCATAGGCAAGTTGCTAGAGTCAATTATTGCCATAAAATCTGAAGCCACTCTTGAAACATTCAACTTAATTCAGTCTTTCAGCACGGGTTCACCCAGGGACGTTCTTGTCTCTGCCAAATTTGCTTAGCTTTTTCTCAGAAGTATTTGAAGCGGTAGATAATGATAAGTCATATGATATAATTTATTTAGATTTCAGTAAAGTATTCGATAGAGTCCCTATGAGAGATTGATAAGGAAGGTAGAAGCACATGGAATAGGTGGATCAGTATTAAAATGGATTAGGTCATGATTAGAAT
>NW_024737042.1:19559294-19634294 GCF_018991925.1 Homarus americanus
ATTCGCCTTCGTATGACACACCCTACTGGACCATTACAACACTGGACTTCTACAACACTGGGCCACTATAACACTGGACCACTACAACACTGGACCACCACAACACTGGACCACCACAACACTAGACCACCACAACATTAGACCACCATGACACTAGACCACAACAACACTAGACCACTATAACACTGGACTACCATAACACTAGACCACCATAAAACTAGATCACCATAAAATTAGATCACCATAAAACTAGATCACCATAACACTAGACCACTACAGCACTAGACCACCACAACACTAGACCACCATAACACTAGACCACCATAACACTAAACTAACATAACACAAGACCACCACAACACTGGACCACCACAACACTAGACCACGACAACATTAGACCACCATGACACTAGACCACCACAACACTAGACCACTATAACACTGGACTACCATAACACTAGACCACCACAACACTAGACCACCACAAGAGTAGACCTCCACAACACTGGACCATTACAACACTGGACTACTACAACACTAGACCACCACAACTTTAGACCACCATAGCACTGGACCACCATAACACTAGACCAACACAACACTAGACCACCACAACATTAGACCACCACAACACTAGACCACCACATCACTAGACCACCACAACACTAGACCACCACAACACTAGACTATCACAACACTAGACCACCACAACACTATACCACCACAACACTGGACCATTACACCACTGGACTACTACAACACTAGACCACCACAACACTAAACCACCACAACACAAGACCACCACAACACTAGACCACCACGACACTGGACCACTACAACACTGGACTAAAACAAAACTGGACCATTACAACACTGGACTACTACAACACTAGACCACCATAACACTAGACCACCATAACACTAGACCACCATAACACTAGACCACCATAATACTAGACCACCATAACACCAGACCACCACAACACTGGATCATTACAACACTGGACTACTAGAACACTGGACCACCATGACACTGGACCACCACAACACTAGACCACCATAACAGTGGACCACCATGACACTGGACCATTACAACACTAAACCACCATAACACCGGACCATTACAACAGTGGACCACCACAACATTGGACCACCACAACACTGGACCACTATAACACTGGACCATTACAACATTGGACCATCTCCACAACGCTGGGCCACTACAACACTGGACCATTACAACACTGCTCCACCATAACACTGGACCATTACAACAGTGGACCATCGCCACAACGCTGGACCACCACAACACTGGACTATCACAATATTGGACCATCACCACAACGCTGGAACATCACAACACTGGTCCAACACTACACTGGACCACCTCAACATTGAATCACCCCCATAAAGCTGGACCACCACAAAATTGTACCATCACAACGCTGGACCACTACAACGCTGGTTCACCACAACATTGGATCACCACTATAAAGCTGGTAGACCACAACACTCTACCATCACAACGGTGGACAACAACAACATTGGGTCATTACCACACAGCTGGACCACCACAACACTGGTCCACCACAACGCTGGACTGCCTTAACACTGGACCACAACTACACTGGACCATCAACACAACGCTGGACCACACAACACTGGTCCACCACAACGCTGGACCACTTTAACACTGGACCACAACTACTCTGGACCATCACCTCAACGCTGGACCACACAACACTGGTCCACCACAATGCTGGACCACCTTAACACTGGACCACCACTACACTGGACCATCACCACAACGCTGGACCAACAGACCGTGGTCCTCTGACGCTGGGGCGGCCATTGAGTAATTTCCCGGGTGAGAGAATACTAATATGGTTGTTTACTCTATAGGGGATACACCCCTCACTCTCACCTCTCACCCCTCATCTCTCTCTTGCACCATCCGTTACTCTTTCTCCGCCAATCTCCCCTTCACTCTTTCCTTTCCTCCATTCCTCTCCCCTTACCTTCCATCCATTCCTCTCACCTTCCATCCATTCCTCTCACCTTTCTCCCTAACCTTTCCTCCATTCCACATCCCTAACCATTCCACCTTTTCTCCATCTGGCTTTCCTTATCAATTCACCCTCTTTATTCCCCAATCTTCATTCCTCACCCCTTCTTCTTTCCTTTATTCTTACATTTTCTTTAATTCTGCCATCATCCCTCATTCTATCACCATTCCTTACGTTTCTATACACTTCTTTTATACTGGACCACCGTTTTCTTTTTCCATCCCTATTACTCTTCCATCCGACAACTCCCACTTTCCATTCCTTATCTCTTCCATCCCCCCTTTCTTACCTTCTCAGTGAGTGTAACCCTCTCTTTTCTATGCTCTGTTCTCTTACCCTTTATACTCTCTCTCTCTCTCTCTCTCTCTCTCTCTCTTTCATTTTATATTTACCTCATGTTCTCTTCTTATATTTCTTCGTCTCTGTTTCTATCTTTTTATTTTTTCTCCTTATCTATCCTCCTATTCTCTTTCTTTTCTGTTTCTCTCCTTCATTTTCGCCAACTTCTCAACCTCTTCCTCTCCCTCTTCAGCCATCCAGCTAGTCTCTCCCCCATTCTCATCTGCCTATTGTCCTTTCCTGTCCACCGTTCCATCTTCCTTTCCCCCCTTCCCAACCTTCTCAACCCTCCCCCTCCCGTCTCACACTCATCCTTTCCCATGCCTCGGCCTTGAGTAGTACAATCCTCCATTTTTTAGTTTAACAAATTTATTGGCAAAGCTTGTAGTACAGTTTGCCTATTCTGAGTAATTCAGTCAGGTCTTGACACTGAGGGTGGTATCACTTCTCACTGCCATGCAGGACAGAGGTTCATACACAAAGAAATACATCATATTCATTAACAGCTATAAATGTATAGAGGTCAGATTCATGTGGGTAATGTCTGTCACTGTTCACTGCCATGCAGGACAGAGGTTCATACATAAAGAGATGCATCATATTCATTGACAGTACATATACATATATATACACACACATACACATATATATACATATACATACATACTTATACATATATACATATACATATACATATATATACACATATACATACATACATACATACAAATACACACACATACATACATATACGTAGGTCAGATTCATGTGGGTAATGTCACTCTTCACTGCCATACAGGACAGAGGTTCGTACACAAAGAATGCATCATATTCAATGACACTATATATAGGTCAGATTCATGTGGGTAATACCACTGTTCACTGCCATGCCGGACAGAGGTTCGTACACAAAGAAGGAAATACATCATATTCGTTAGCAGTATATATAGGTCAGTGGATCACATACATTGGAGTCATATTCTAATTGAAGACTAATCGGTGTGGGGTAGCAAATTTGGGATAAACAGCAAGAATGTCCTCAAGCACCCCCTGATTCAATGTAGTAACTACATAGTTCAAGATACAATAAGTCAGGTGGCCTGAAGTCTTTGACAGTGTCACATTCAATAATATAGTGTTCAAGTGTATGCTTTAAAGGTTTATCACAAAGTTTACATGCTGAGTGTTCCGGTATGGGTACAGCGTAACTAACTTGCCAGATGTGTCTGTATCCTAGTCTAATTCGGGCCACGACTACAGTACATCACATTGTCTGGTTCTGTCCTTATGCTGGCCATACCGGTATCTCTTGTCACAAAATTTGTCATATTTACTAATGCTACAACTGTCAGGTCTCTCTGCATTTCTCACTTCTTCTAGATCAGAGTTCATGATTCTGACTTGAATGTTTTTAATTACAGCATTGGACAGGCCAAGGTCACGGTCAACATTTTCTTTCTTACATGCCTCATTGGCCAGTCTATCAGCACGGTCATGATACCTGATTCCAACATGGGACGGAATCCACACAAATTCGATACGAAAGTTGTTCTCATTGGCAGTTATCACATTCCTTTTAATATCACATACAACTTTAGACATAGAGCCTGACGGGCTGTTCATTGATTTCAAAGCACTTTGAGAGTCACAGAATATCACCCCACCTCCATTTTCTTTGAGGTAGTCTGTGGCTAGGTAGATTCCAGTTAGTTCAGTTTGTGTTGTGCTGGCCCAGTTGTTCAGCCTTTGTTTGTTTGACACTATCATCTCTTTTTCTTTATACATTACAATTGCACAGCCTGTTTTACCTGTGTTTGTCTGCACAGAACCATCAGTAAAAGCATAACATTCACTTGATTTAATACTCTCTATGTGTCTGTTAATAGTTTCTAGTGTGACACATCTCACCACATCGGTGTCTAGCATTTATTTACTACCAACAGGAGTGTAATTAATAGGAACTGATATATCCAGCCAAGGAGGAATGGCATTAATAGGTTCGTCTGGGGTGATTGGGACATTCAGTTTCAAGAGATCTGCAACTCTTTTATGAAGCCACGCCCCGAAGAGAGTCTTTTGTGGAAGGTTGGCGAGATGGTCGGGATTACTTAGATAGAACATCAACTCAGTTTGAGCTGTAGTTTGGGAACCATTGTTCTTCAAAACTTTGACACAAAACAAGGTATTAAGTAGAGCTATCCACTCAGATAGGGAGGGCAGTCCGAGCTCTTTCCTCATGTTTACAATTCTGGTTGGTTTTGGGCAACCTAGAATGATGCGCATGGCTTCATTTTGCACTAGCTCAAGGCTGTTGAGTTGTTTAGGCGGAATAGTCACAAGATGGAGAGCATATTAGTCAACTACAGAACGAATGACGTGAAGATAGAAAGTATGTTAATTCCATAGCCCTCGCCAACAAGGGTTCTGAGGGGTTTAATGCGCTGCATTAGTTTGTCACGAAGGTTGCTGACAAAGTTTGCATCATTCACACAAATTCCAAGATATTTATAGGAGCTACATAGTTCCAAGGGCATGCTGTTAATGTTATAGTCAAGAGGCAGTGAACAGTTCCCCTTTGTTCTATCAGTGGAAGGGAGGTGAGGGGATATGGTGTTATAGGGGGTGAGGGGGTATGGTGTTACAAGGAGGTGAGTGGGTATGAAGTTACTAGGGGTATGGTGTTCTAGGGACGTGAAGGGGTATGGTGTTATACGGGGATGACGGTATGGTGCTATAGGGGCGTGAAGGGGGTATGGCGTTACAGGAGTATGGTGTTACACGGTATGGTGTTATAGGGGGTGAAGGGGTATGGTGTTGCAGGGGGTGAGGGGTATGTTTTACGGGGTATGGGGTTATAAGAGGGTATAAAGTTACAGGGGTGAGGGGAATGGTGTTACAGGGATGTGAGGGGGGTATTGTGTTACAGAGGGTGAGGGGGCATGGTGTTGCAGGGGGTGAGGGGTATGGTGTTGCAGGCGTGTGAGGGGGGTTATGGTGTTGCAAAGGTGTAAGGGGGGTGTATGCTGTTACAGGGGGTGAGGGAGTGTGGGTTGGGTGTTACAGAGTGGGGGAGGGGGTGTGTGGTTACGTTTAAATCCGACTGTATCTCCTCTTAACCCATGAATTGTATGTATATTATGTATGTATATTATGTATGTGCTCCATTTATATACATTATTTATTCAGCCTAGCTAGCAGCGTGTGGCAATGTATTTACCATGTCCCACACGCTTAATTAATGTGCCTGGCGACATATGGAAGCTGCTAATGTATTACTTGCCACATGTCGCCTGAAAGGCTAGTTGACCCCCAGACAGATCAGGGAGCGCCACCTCGCTTGTGTATCTCTGTTTGTCCAGTAAATAGAACCTACGAAAACTCTACAGGTGTTTGTGTTCGCTCCTGTAGATAGAACTTGGTACCCAGAACATATACATGAACTACTTTTATGGGGGGTGATTATTTAACCCCATTACTCTCCCCATAATATGAATCCTTCTCTTCTCCATTCCCTTATTTACTTTCACCCCATTTTTATTTTCCCCTCCGTTTTCATTTTCTCCCTTTTATATCCCCTTTTCCACAATACTATGTATCAACACAACACAACACAGTGTTATGTATCAACACAACACAACACAGCACAACACAACACAGTGTTATGTATCAACACAACACAACACAGCACAACACAACACAGTGTTATGTATCAACACAACACAACACAACACAGTACTATGTATCAACACAACACAACATAGTACTATGTATTAACAGAACACAATACAATGTATAAAACCCAACACAACACAACACAATACAACACAACACAACACAACACAACACAACACAACACCACACAACACAGTTCTGTCTCCTATTCCTCTTTTCACCTCTCCCCATCTCAATCTCACCAGCTCCTTCTCCATCATTGTGTTGGTCACCTCCTTTTTCTTCAGACTCGCTAGCTCCCTTCTATCTTCAACGGCTAACCAGTTCTTCCTATCATCTCCCATCCTCACCCCCTGGGCAACTCCTCTCCTCCCTTTCTTTACCCAAGCCAGCTTCCCTTCCCCGGTCTCCCCTCATTCTGTTATCCTCCTCCCCTCTTCACCAGTCATCTCTTCTTCTCCTTGCCTCTCTTCCGTATTTATCTTTTTCTTTGTCCCTCTCCCTTTCCTCCACACCTCTCTCCTCCCTCCCTCCCTCCCTCCCCCGTTTACACTTTAGTTTTTTCATCACCCTAGTTTTCTTTCTCCTCACCTTAGCCATCGCCTCACCCTTCATTCACTCTTACTTGACTACCCTTAACTCTCCTCTTCCTCTGTTCTTCCTTCGTGATCATTCCTTCCTTAATCCCTCATCTACCCCTCTTGCCCTTACTGAATCATCTACCCCTATCTCCCCTACCCCATCCTCTACCATTTTTTCCCCCACCCCTACCTCTCTCTCCCCTAACCCATCATCTACCCTTGCTCCTTCTCCCTCCTAGCCACAATCCCCCCTCCCCCATTCCCTCTCCATCACACCCTGGCATTATAAGGATTCATTATGCACCCCCGAGCCCCAGGGACGCCCCACTCACATTCAATAAGAGGAATCAAAGGGCGGAGCTGCCATTTCATTTATACCGCAAATTGTGGGCACAGTTTCCCTTGATACACGTTTACTCTGGTAAATTCCTTTGTGAATTTGAACATGAGTGTTACGTATATACTTGTATAAATAGTTACACAGGTCTTCATAAATGTCTACTATGATAAATGCCTACATATAAGTACCATATAAGTGTATTATTATAAAGGCATACGGTTATATCACCATAAATTCTTACAGGTAATTCTTCATAAATATTTATAGCCAAGCATGAATGCTCAATCATTTACTTGTTTATAATTATACATATAAACAAAAATATTCAAGAATCTAAAAATTTTATATATGATGATAAACGTTGAAAATATTCATATATAAACGGCCATGTACTGTAACTTGTAAATACTTCTACAGTATATCTACCTGCTTAAATGCCTTTGTATGAACTCCTGTCTGTACTGTATTTACCTGGGTCGATACCAGCATTTAAATACATTCTCACTCACTCACTCACTCATACACACATAGTCATTCACTCATTTACCCGTGTACTTCATCTCACCCCTTCACTCATTCCCGAAAACACTCAATTTCTCACCCAAATACTCTCTCTCTCTCTCTCTATCCTTCATCTCACGCTTACTCACTCACCCTCTCTCTCCCTAACCCCTCATTCACACTCACTCTCTTTCACCGCTCACTCTCGTTCACTTTCGCCACCCCTCACTTTTACTCACTCCCCCCCACCCCTCACTACTCATATGAAAATCATTTTAGGAACAAAAAGAACAAAAGTAACAAGATTATTAGACTAATAAAAAATGGAATCGTCAAAAAACCGAATGTGAGGGGATGCTTCCCCTTGGGACCCCCCCCTCTCTCTCTCTCTCTCTCCATTCCTCCTTTCTTCTCCCTCTTTAATCCTCCCTCCTTCTCACTCTATTCCTAAATCTTCTCCTTTTTTCTCATGTCCTCCTCTTTTTTCCCTCCACCCATCTCTCCTTTTTCTCCCTCCTCCCCACTCAACTCTCCCTCCACCTTATTACCTTATCACAGTGTTCGATCTAAGGTGAATTCTTTCAATTTAACCAATTGTGTTATTTAGAACTTACAATAATTCCCTAATTGACAAAAAAAAAGAATTATCCTATGAGTTAATTAGTTTTTCATCCTATTATTATTATTATTATTATTATTATTATTATTATTATTATTATTATTATTATTATTATTATTATTATTATTATTATTATTATTATTATTATTATTATTATTATTATTATTATTATTATTATTATTATTATTATTTGTACTATTATTATTATTATTATTATTATTATTATTATTTGTATTATTATTGTTATTGTTTGTATTATTATTATTATTATTATTATTATTATTATTATTATTATTATTATTATTATTATTATTATTATTATTATTATTAACTTGTTATTCCCTTTTATTATTTTCGTCATCAATATTTCATAATTATATTTTTTGTGTATAATGCTTTTTCATCTTTCATAAGGAATTCATATCGTGTGTTCCTAAGTGGTCCGCATATTTGGGTCTTTATACAGTATGTGTAATCATATAACAAGTGCTTTCTCGATCCTGGGGATGGGATAGGGAGGGGGATGGGAAGGAGGGAGAGAATGGAACGAGAGAGAATAGCAGAGAGAGAGGGTTGGAGGAGAGAATTGGGGGTGGGAGGAAGGAGAGGATGGAACGAGAGAGAGAGAGGGACAGGGAGGGAGGAAGGGAGGGAGGAGAGAATTGAAGATATGAGGAAGGAGAGGGTGGAACGAGAGAGAGAATGGAAGGGAGGAAAACTGAAGGGGAGAATTGGAAGGAAGGAGAGGATGGGAGGAAGGCGGGGAAGGACAAGAAAAGAGGAAGGGAGAACGGATAGATGGAAATGAAAATACAGAGAGGAAGAAATAAATGAGGATAGAAAGAAAAAGAAAAAATGAGAGAGAGAGAGAGAGAGAGAGAGAGAGAGAGAGAGAGAGAATGGTAATAGAAACAGAACAAAAAAAGGGTAAGAGGAAGTTGAGGAAAGAAAAGTGAGGTTAAGGAAAGATGGAGATAAAGAAAAGTTAACTAGAGAAAAGAGAGAGAGAGAGAGAGAGAGAGAGAGAGAGCTATAAAGTGCTGCTGCTGCTGCTGCTGCTGATGATGATGATGATGATGATGGCTGTGTGAGTCATTTGGAGGTATGGTGATAATGTTGGTCTAGGCGATGATGATGGTGATGAGGAAGAGGGTGAGAATGGTGAAATTAATGATAATAATAGTGTCGAGATGCAATAACCCCAGACTGGACAATATACAGTGATGATGGTGATAGTGAATAGAACATGGCTGGAGAGCATATCAACACCACGTGAACACCACACCACCCGGTGTCTCCATGACCACGTGAAGTCCTTCATATCAACATCTACGGACGAGTTACTGAACGACGTGGCCTACGAGACCTCACACAGTATGGCAAGAGACCAGCCCAGGCCATCAACTGTAAACTATAATAATTTGTATGTTCATTTCATGTTCCTTTTCCTTTCAGTAATGAAAACTTTTGTTAAACGATCCACCCACATGTCTTTGTATGTAATAAGTCATTTTTGTCTAATGTATATTTTCTGCCTTTGGGCTGTAGAACTTTTTCAATAAACCGTTATTATTATTATTATTATTATTATTATTATTATTATTATTATTATTATTATTATTATTATTATTATTATTATTATTATTATTATTATTATTATTATTATTATTATTATTATTATTATTATTATTATTATTATTATTATTATTATTATTATTATTATTATTATTATTATTATTATTATTATTATTATTATTATTATTATTATTATTATTATTATTATTATTATTATTATTATTATTATTATTATTATTATTATCATTATTATTATTATTATTATTATTATTATTATTATTATCATCATTATTATTATTATTATAATGACACGAGTTATTTACATACATACATACATAATAGGTACAGGTTAAACTTAGAGGAGTGCAGCCATAGTAAGGTAATGAGAGGAGGAGAGGTACAGTAGTCAGCAACAAAGCAATACGAGGGACACTCTGGTGAGTCAATTTAAATGTGCAAAGTGAAAAGTTTAAGGTTTCAAAGACTAATAGTGACCAATTTGTCAATTTTTATGTGCAAAATCGAAATATGGCTTCTAAATTCGGATTTTACCACACCTATCTACTTATATTTTGAGTTGAAATTTATGAAAAATTAGCAATTTTTTCATATTTTTATTGTATATAACGACATTTCATCAGACAGACAGATCATCAGAAAGTTTTTTGAACTTTACCAAGGTGGCCATGTCTTCTTTGCTCCTGTTCCTGGACATGAGTTCCCTATTGGCCACCTGGCCCCTGATGTACGCCTCCTTCCTCTCCTTTGAGTAAAAATGTTGTGCTGCTTCAGTTGTCATCCTCACACACCTCTCTACTGACTGTGTGTGTGAGGGCAATGCGGGAACTTCCATTGGTCTATCCAGAAACTCCTTGATTGCGGCAGTGGTGAGGGAGCAAGTCAGAGGAGGCTCGGTTACTGCAGAGTTCCATTCAATAAGCTCCGAGAGTTTGGTGGCATCTGGGTTGTCTTCAGGAGTCCTCTTGGGTGTGATACTGCAGTCCCCTACCTGTGTGTCCTCATCTCCCTCACCTCTGATTTCTAGTATCTTTTTCACAGCTTCCCCCCCCCTCTCCTCCTCCACCTTACTACACAGCATGGCCTGGAGCACAGCGTCAGAGTGTGCATTCCAGGCTGATATCTAAACTGTAGGCATCACTATTCCTACCACCTCCTTCATCTGACTTTTGAGCAGTTTCAGCTGGTACAGTACATGCCTTGGACCCTCCACCCAGCTGTGATTTAACTTGATGTTGAACCAGTTTGGCCCACTATGAATTCCACAATTACCCTCAGATGTTTCAGGCTCCTACCCTTCAGCCCATGTTTGGATATCCACAATCTGCAGAACCTTAGAGTAGTGGTGAGCCACCTACAGTGACAAACTGGCCCAATCTCCAGGAGAGCTAGACTCTGTCTGCCTCACCTCTACTAATCTGGTGGCAGTGATGATTCTGTAGCCATATGATTGGTCTGTGTTGAGATCTTTGACTACCTCCTGAGTGAGATTAGCTAGAGGAGGACCAACAGTGATCCTCGTGAAGTTTGGGGAGATCTCCAGTTTAGTGGTAGTATCTAACATCTTCCCTATGGGTCCCGACCACTTGTTGTTGCTCAATGTCTTTCCATCCGGTGCAGTCACTAGGTGTCTGAAACTTTGCTCCGTGTGCAAGTCACAGACAATCCACACCAACTTCCTGCAGAGCTTGGCCTCCGCATAATGGATTACTCCTCCCTCCCAGCCAGTCTTCACATTAGTGCTGTCACCTTCTATGGCCAAAAGGATCTGGTCTGCGCCTCTCTCTTTCAGACAGTTCACCAAATGATCAGCTATGACCTCAGCATGACTTCTCTCCTCTGTAACTTCCTCTGGTACAAAATGCCACAAATATTTCCCACCTGGTTCATTGCACACTGTGTAGTGTGTTTCTTTAATGATTCCAGGAAACTGCCTGTCAGTTTCTTCAGCTTCCCTCATCACTTTGGTGTCATCTATTCTCCCATCAAAGATACAGGTGATGCCATTTTCCCTAATCTCCTCATCAAACTTCTTAGCCAGCTTCTTAGTCAGTCTTTCGTGAGCCCTTCATACCTTGTTGTGATCAATTACCAGTGCTCTGTCAGACTCTGTGATAAGACCAGCATCAATCTAGGCAGCAGTGGCAATCTCTGCAGTCTCACTCAGCCCAGTATGATGTCTCAAGCTAGCCAGAGCTATGTTGATGATATTTGCAGTGTTATATTTCTTCTTAGTCACAGGCAAGGAAGAAGTTGCTGCATTCTCTGATATGAAGAATTCGTCCTCTTCCTTCTTCCCTACCTTCTCCAGTGTATCTCCAGTCTCCTTCAACTCCATCTCCAGTAGTGACTCCTTCTTCACTCCTCTTCTTTCTTGGATGACTCCTCTGCCTTCCTCCTCTTCTTTTCGGCTTTCCTTTTCTGCTGCTGTCTATACAGCACTGCTTCCTGTCTCCTGGTCTGAGGGGTAATCAGCTAGACCCATCTGGTGTTGCCCAACACTACCCACTTTTTCCCTCTGACCTCTGATGAAGGCAAGCTCCTGCACTGTGGTAGCTTCTGCTCCTTCCTGCATCTGCAGTCACTGTGAATCTCACTGTTGCAGACAGGGTTCCACCCAAGCCCAATGCAGCTTCTTATCTCAAAGTGACATGTCAGGATGTCCGCCAATTTCATCATGAACCTATCTTTGACCGCTAGCTTTACACTGCCCATGGACACCTTTACTGCCCCATTCCACAGTGCCTTCAGTTTAACCCTGATCCTGACCTCAGTGTTGATTACAGGTCCTGTGAATAGAGTGTTGGCTTTTCTCCACTGAGCCAGTAGCCGAGGAACAAAGTACAGTAGTTGTTCATCAGGTGATCAACTGGGTAATTCCTTCTGTCTTACTCACTCATTTCTCTTCTCAACAAACCATACCTCAGCAGATCTCTGACTGTAGGCAGCTCAGCAGGGGGAAGTTCCCTACCAGTACCCACCAAATGACTTACGTGACAACTTGATTTGCTTCGGGTTCTGATTTCTTTCTGACTCATACTGTGGACCTGTGACCAAAACAAATGTTATTTAAATTTGGATGGGCCTACTAATTCCTATTACACAAAATTAAGTTGAATGGAATTCTTAATACCTCCTTGGAATTCCTATAACCATTGGAATTCATAAAACCTGAGCTTAGGTTTTGGCTGTAGTAGGTTGTGCATAGCTAATTGCATAACTAATTTACTTCTACAGGACATTTTTTTTTTTACGGGGATTAGCTCACCCGGGCACAAGTCACTGGCCCACATCAGGGCCTGGGGGGCGAAAGTATAATAATAATAATAATAATAATAATAATAATAATAATAATAATAATAATAATAATAATAATAATAATAATAATAATAATAATAATAATAATAATAATAATAATAATAATAATAATAATAATAATAATAATGATAACTACAAAATGAAAAAAAGTAAATCAAGAGTGAGAACGATATCCAGTATGTATGATGATTGTCAATAGTAAGGGAAACAACTAAGACCTGCAATTGTGTGTTAATGAGGCAGAAAGTCAAATCACCAACCTGGGACGTGGTCACAATTTTTGTGATGCCATATTAGGGTGTGTCATAGGAGGGAAGATCAGCTAAAACTAATGGCCCATCACTTTTTTGGTAGATTTTAGTGTATATAAACAGAAAATAATTTCAGTTTCAATATTTTGCAACCTTTTGCTAGGTAAATTTTAGCGTGAAATTTATCGAAAATCTAACGTACAGCTGCATTAGTGCATTACAATTAAATAGTGAACATTGCTTTCTGACTTCATTCTTTAACAACCCAACTAACAATATTTTTTCTGTTTCAGATCCTGATGCATTTATAAGTTGATAATATCTGCGATGGCTGCTTGTGTCAGGACGAGGAACCAAAAATCCAGCCATCTCAGTCACTATCTTGGGTCTGGGAGAGAGCTCCTGAAGTCGGAGTTGCCTACATTGAGAGATGCTTTGAGATACGGTGTTTTAATCAGGCAAATCAGTGAAAAGAACCAAACAACTTACACAAACAAAGACATTGCCAGTGATATGACCAAAGCTGTCTTGGCACAGTAAACTCTGGCTAACGCTCAGTTCAAGCCTCCAGTCATAACAAGTCAGAAGAAGATTAGTGAGAGACTGCTAGCCAGTTGGGAAAAGGCAAGAGATATCTCTCTTGGGAGAGGAAAACTTGCAGTTAAGGATAGCTTTGCCAAGCAACTGGACCAGTTATTTGACATAATTACTTGCAAGTGCCCAATTGTTCTCTGTCCTGAGTTTAGATGCGATCGTGACTGTAAATCCGAGGCCCACATCTCCTGTATTTGCAAGCGTGAACTGAAGATTCCTGTGATCGAACTGGATTTGTCAAAGCACAGAGAGAGAAGACTGGCAGTATAGGGGCTCTCATGATTTCTAGCCAAGATATTCCGGAGTCCAAGAGACAGGAGGCTGCCACAGAGAAACAGAAGAGGAGAAGAGTTGCCGAGGAAAAGAGACTTGAGAAGGCCCAGGGTGAGGTAAAAAAGGCCGATGATTGGAGTCAAGCTGATTCAGAGGTTAATGACTTCCCCATGGCTGATCCGAGTGCTGACCAGGAGAATGGTGACTTTGTCCCTAACCCAGAAAATAATGATCCCAAACCTTCCAGGCATAAGATTCGAAATAGGAAAGATATCCCGAGCATAGCTCTGGCCAGCATGCGACACCACACTGGTCTCAGAGAAACTGCAGAGATAGCAACAGCTGCCTGGATTGACGGTGGTTTGATAACACCTGATGATGTTCACCTGGTGATAGATCATAACAAAGTAAGGAGAGCTCAGGAGAAACTTGTCAGTAACCTAGAAGAGGAGTTTGATAAGGGGATAAGAGAAAATGGAATCAATTGTTTGTTCTTTGATGGGAGAAGGGATGACACTAAAGTGTTCATGAAAGTTGGAGATTCTGACAAGTTGTTCCTGCCATGGTGAAGGAGAACACTACTCCTGCTGCAGTGAACCAGGAGGGAATATTTGTGGCATTTCACTCCAGAGAAAGATGACATCAGGAAACCAGCTGAGATAGTGGCAGATAACATTGTGAACTGGCTCCAGAGAGAGGAACGTAGACCAGACCCTGCAGGCCATTGGAGGGACAGCACCAACACGAACACAGGGTGGCAAGGGGGGTCATACAGTGGATAGAGCGGAAGATTGGGAGGAAGCTGGTCTGGATTGTTTGTGACCTCCACACCAACGAGTTGCCACTCAGACATCTGATCCAGGAGCTGGATGGCAAGACTCTTTCAAACAACAGATGGTCTGGTCCTCTTGGCAAGATGCTGGACTCTGCCACTGAGTTAGAAATAAATCCGAGCTTTGAAAAAATCACAGTTGGCCCTCCACTCGTTGAGCTTGCACATACTGTCATTGACGACCTGAGTACTGACCAGTACTATGGTTACATGATTTGCAGTGCCATCAAAACTGGGGTCATGCCTGATAGACTTGCTTACCTGCAGATAGGTCCAGTCTCACATTCTAGGTGGCTCACAACGGCTCTCAGGTTCTGCAGAATTTGGGTCGCTCATCATAAACTGAAAGGGAACCAGCTTCACAACCTGATCGTGAGTGTCTACTTGCCAAATTGGTTCAACACCAAGGTCAAGTCATCGTTCTCCGAAGGTCCGAGGCATGTTCTCTTCCAGCTTGAGCTCCTGAGGAGTCAGCCAAGGAAGGTTGTTCAGATTGTGGAGCAGACTGTGAGGAGATCTTCCTGGTATGCTCATCCCGAGGCAGTTCTGCAGACAATGCTCTGCAGTAAGGATGAGGAGGAGAGAAGAGTGGCAGTCAAAAAGATCTTGGATATGAGACTTATGAGAGGATCTGGGCATGACGAATCAGTTGGTGACGATTCCTTCAGGGTCAGGAAGACTCCTGAAGTCAATCTAGGTGCCAAGACCCTCACTGATCTCATAGATCTGGATAACATCCAGGCTGGCAGTGAGCCCCCTCTTACCTGCAGCCTCACCAATGTTCAAGTCAGAGCTTTCCTGGACATCCCCATGCATGTCCCTGCCTGGCCCTCGCACACCCAGAGTATAGAGCGTTGTGTAGAGCAAGTGAGCGAGGCCAGCAGTCACGTGTACAGCCAGGAGAGGAGGGAAGGCTACATCCGAGCTCAGGTGGTCAGCAGGGAGGTGATGAGAAGAAACAGAAGCAAGAAAGACATGTTTTCTATGGTGTGCAGCAACACCGGGTCGTAGTAGTAAAACCGGTTTTTGTATTTGATGATTTTGTTTTCTAAAGGAATATTAAATTTAATAAATGTGTCAAGATCATTCGTTTCACTATTCTGGATCATTTTCATCCTAATAAATTAACCTGATACATTTACTTTACTTTAAATAAGCTATTTAGTGGTGTTGGTAAAAGGGTGGGAATACTGAATTTTCATAAGATTTCAAGTTAAAATTTACCTAGCAAAAAATGAAAACTTTTCAAATCTGAAGATATCACATGATTCTGCACATAGAACTACATCATTAATACCATGGGCCGATTTTTCAAACTCAAAAAAAAAAATTCGCCTCCGTATGACACACCCTAATGCCATATGGCAGCAGGGTCTACCATTAGACAACACATTATGTTTCCAATATGATGTATAAGTAGGAATAAATTTAGAGTAATTGTTGTTTAAACTAAATTGCTTAGCTGAAGATAAATAAAACAGTAAAACACAAGATAGCATCAACTAGAAACATACATTTATTATCACGAACTCAATCTGTAGAGTTGACACTAGCAATTGATTCAGGTGTTTTTTGTTATATATGTAAAATTTTATCTCCAATCAACCCAGCAAGTGGATCAAATTAATGACAATTTCATATGTCTATCTTATCAAAATACACAAATAGTTTGGCTTACGCATAACATTTCAAATAATTTGTAGTACGCATTTACACGATCTTTACATTACGAAGCAATCACAATCGTCCAAAAGGAGGGAAAACACATGTATTGACACTCAAAACTCCACCATTTGTGACTATGTAAAGCTTGGAAACCGTGCACCAAAAGTTACCAAAGTTGACCATACAATGATCGTCATATTCAGGATATATATCCAAACTGTGTGGTCAAATATAAGTAGGTAAATGGCCTTTTCAAACAACAAAAAAGGGCATTTCTAAGTTTCTTATATAAAATGGAATTGTTTGAGTACTAGTAGTTTTTAATTGTTGACTTTACTAAAATTAAAACACCCGAGTACTGTAACTGGTTTCAGTCCAATCTAATCTAATGATGTGGAAAAGAACGCATTGAGATTGAGACGCATCAGATATGGTATCAATTAGGTTTTGGATCCACTCGTAACTGGGACGATCTAGGACTTAGACTCATTAAGATTGGGACCCTTAGCATTGGGCCCCATAAGGAATAAAGCCCCAATTTTAATATGATTAAGTTAGGTTTTGCAGATGTTACCTTGGGGTGTATTGGGATTGTGGTCCACTTATCCAGTCACCGGAGTAGAAGTCTGTCCACACCGCGTTTACCACAACTAACAGAGGAGTCCTGGTAAGTGACTTTAATTACTTACTGCTCAAGTTAGAGAACACGATACTGGAGACACAAGGGCAAGGACAAACCAGGTGGAAGGAAAGAGACTTAAATTCATTCCACTATCAATAATTCCTTCTCTTGAAGGATTTTGGCCGCCACTCAGTGAATTGAGTTATGTTTATTGTTCTCTTACATACGTGTTAGTGATAAGATTCGATAATTATAATACCTTTGATTTCAGTGTTGTTTACCAGATGTTAAGAGACTGGATAGGTTTTAACGTGTGTGTGTGTGTGTGTGTTTGTGTTGAGGGGAAACACCCAGCAAACTTAAGGTGAGTGAGAAGTAAAGGGGAGAGAATTATTTTTTATTCGCTCACGCTCTCTCCGCTTCCTTATTTCTTTCTCTCCCTCTCTATTCCTTGTCCCTCCCTCCCTCTCCCCATCTCTCCTTCCCTCTCGCTCTCCTTTCCTCTCGCTATCCTTCCCTATAGCAATTCAGTTGGTGGACTTGACTGCCAGTAAACTTTCCAGCGCCATGCGAGTTAGAGGACCGGCGGAGCAGCAGTGTGGTGGCGTAGCTCCCTGAATATGAATGAGCGGGGCGAGCTAAATAGCCCGCTCACCCACCAGCATTAATTGTAGCGGCGGCAGGTGTTAGGGAAGTGTTGTTTAGGAACACGAGGGTGAAGTTACAACAGTTTTAAAATGAATTTCTCCCAAGTATATGTTTTACTCAGGTGTGCTCGCTTGCAGGTGTGTATGCTTGAGTTTATGTATGCGTTTACTAATTCACTCTATGTATGTATGTATGTATGTATGTATGTATGTATGTATGTGTGTATGTATGTTCTCATCAACACCTATCTCGTACACTTACATCTTCTCAGAAACACCTACAGTATATATCACACACACACACACACACACACACACACACACACACACACACACACACACTTCTACTACTTTGCTGTCCCTCGAAATCGAGTATGACGACCATCCAGCTAGGATACGATAATATGAGTTATTAAGGATGTCACCTAGGTTGGTGAGTTCTGAGGTGACTAAAGAGACCGTTTCGGGACCGGCAGGGTCGATCACAGATGTTGCACATGTAGGGGCTGCATCTAGTGCGGGAGGAGAGGCGGCAGCTTCTTTCCGGCGAAAATTACTTATCTGCTTCATTATGCAGTCGGGTTAACTCAAAAGTATTGACACCTTCTTGTGTGGTGCTCCTCCAAGCGTTACGGTGTGGAGTAATCGTCTCCCAGGTGAGGAGGTCGATTTGGCATTTTTTCAGGATTGTCTTAAGATTATCCTTATACCTTTCAGTTGCCCGCCAGCGTTACGTTTACTATTCGTTGGGTGACTGTAAAGTAGCTGATGTGGCAGTCTACTGTCGTCCATGCGGGTAACATGGCCAGTCCAGCGTAGTTGTTCATGGATACTGGTAGCCTCGATGCTTCTACAGTTGGTGTCAGCAAGAATACTGGCATTTGTTCTCTTGTCTTCCCAGCGAACTCGGAGGATGTAACGTAGACTACGTTGGTGAAAGTTTTCAAGTGCCATGAGGTGCTTCCTGTATGTGACCCATGTTTCGCTGCCATATAGCAGGGTGGGGAGAACCACTGCTCGATATACGTGTAACTTTGTAGATAATATCAGCTCCCTAGAGTTGAAGAAACGGTTTCGGAGTCTGCAAAAGGCTTGAGATGCACATCTGATCCGATGCTGAATCTCTTCACCAATGTCCACGGTGGTGGACAGGTGGAAGCCGAGATACCGAAAGTGGGTAACATTAGTAAGGGTAGTACTGTTAGGCTGGATGGATGGTGGAGGTGTGGCTGAACCAGGGGCACACACACACACACACCTTAGTGACCCCACTGAGTGAGGATGTGTCTCCTGGCGCTCATTAGCAGCCAAGGTCATCACGTCGACCTGTAGTTACTTAAGGCAGTTCAATACTTTTGCGGGTACACAGTGCGTAGTTTCAAGGTGTCAGTGACTGTAAGTGCCAGAATTGTGAATATGTCTGTTCCAGTGGCACGATATCGTCGCACCGACCTGTTTCGGCTGAAGTCTGGTGCTGGCTATCCTCCACCCCACACCATCACTCTACTAAAGGCGCTGAGAATCTTCTACAACCGCGGCTGCAGATGGAGTCCTCTGCATTCCCAGACGAATCCCTGTCATCACACCGAGCAAGCATAGGAAAGTCAAGCCAGTGCCTGAAAGACAGTGTACTCGCTATGAAGTGCCGCAACTATGGTACAGCCTACCATCCCTACTGCTGTCCAATGTCACATCTTTATGCAACAAGGTGGAGGAGGTTAGTGTCACAGTGACGTCAGTTGGTGCAGGAATTGTGGCGATTACCGAGACGTGGCAAATTGTTCCTGAGATCTGTGCTATAGAAAACTATGAGTTATTTCACCACCTTAGAAAGGACAGGAGAGGTGGGGGCGTAGTTCTGTACTGTCTCAGTGACCTCAAACCATCACCCCTAGGTGTTAATGCACCTGAAGATGTAGAAGCCTTGTGGGTTTAGGTCACTCCCACCTCCCACCCCCGCCAGCTTGCCTCCCTCATTGTCTGTGTTTGCTATCACCCTCCCCCCCCCCTTCCGCGCACCAACCGCCAATGTACTGATTACTCACATAATAGACACTGCTGACTCCCTGAGATCCAGATTTCCATGTGCTAAACTAGTGATATGCGGTGACTTCAATGAGTTAGACATCAGTGACATCACCCAACACCACCTTTCACAAATATTTGAGTTTCCCACACATGGCAATGCCACCCTTGACCTCATCATGACTGATCTCGGTAACCACTACCTTCCCCCCCAGCCCCTGCCTCCCATGGGACGCAGCCCCTACCTGTCCCTACTGTGGTCACCTACCCCCACCAGGACTTACCGATCCACCCCCGACTCTGTTATGCGGCGTTTCGGACAATGGATAACCCGGTATCCCTGGACTGAAGTGATCACGGTAGACGATGTGCAGAACAAGTGGGATAATTACCTGGACACTATCACCAAAGCCTACCACCACTTCTTTCCAGCCAAGACACTGAGGATCCACCCCGATGATGTCCCGTGGATTACGCCCCACATAAAAAGACTTATTGAGCAACGCAACAAGGCATACTACACCAACAACCGCCTGTACAAAAGTCTACGTAACCAGGTCATCAGGGAAATCAAGTGGGCCAAGAAGACTTATTTTCCCAGGAAAGTGCACGGCCTCAAGGAAGTCGGCATCGGTCAGTGGTACTCCAAGGTAAAAGATCTCTGTGGTCTCAACCGTCAGTCTCCCACACTTCCTTTCATCTCACATTTACCTAGTGAGGAGGCAGCTGAGATAATTAATAACCATTTTGCTACCATATGTCATACCTTACCCAGTCTTGACCTCACTCTCCTCCCAGCGTACTTACCTTCCCCCGCCCCCCTTCCCAGTGTTCAACCATATGAAATCGCCAACAAACTCCTGAAATTTAAATCCAAATGCTCCACGACCCCAATTGACCTCACAATCAAAATTTACAAGGAGTTTGCAGTCGAACTTGCCACCCCCTCTCTGTTCTATTATTAATGCATCCATCAGACAAAGCAAATGCCCAAATGAATGGAAAACCGCTTTGTCACCCCCATCCCCAAGGTCACCACCCCACAGTCCCCTAGTGACCAGTTGCCATTACCCCCATACCCAGTCTACTCTGTGAGGACTTGGTTTTTGAGTGGGCATTTGCCAGAATCTATCAGTCAATTGATCCACAGCAATTTGGCAATATGAGGACCTCCTCTACATCACACTGCTTAGTGAGCTTTCTGGATTTTCTGCACAAAAACCTGCAGAAACGTAAGACTTCACTAGCCGTTGCCCTTGCTGACTTCAGGAAAGCCTTTGACCTTGTTGATCACTGCACTGTTATCAACAAGGCCATTGCATTAGGGCTGCCCACCAACCTGGTCTCATGGCTCACTGATTTCTTGAGTGGACGTCATCAGGCAGTGAGGTATCAGGGCTCGGTCTCCACGTTCCAACACCTCACCTGCGGTGTTCCCCAGGGGACCAAGATGGGACCACTGTGCTTCCTCATCCTGATTGTCACGTGCCTGTGGCGCTCGGGAACTCGCATAGCGTGAGGCATATGTTCACGCCTACATTTCATACAAGCTATTAATAAATTGTTAATTGTACTTATTATATTATTATTGTTCTTAGTTACTTAGGTTAATTGTATATTTATGTATGATATTAATATGCATCATTGTATTACTCTGTTAAGTTCAAATCAAGAGAGTATTAATTAATTATATAAAATATCCAGCAAATGTCCTGGATCACGTGAGATGAGACGCGCTCCTCGGCGTGCCCACGCTCCGCAGTAGCGAAAAACAGTGGCATAGGGTAGACGTGTCCATTCGTTCTCTAGCCTTGACCCTTGTCTAGTGCCTTGTCCAGTCTTCTGCAAAGCCCTAGGGGTATCAGGTATTAGTGACACATTTAGTTAGGCCTAGGAAGGGATCCTGGTGGTAAGGAATCTCTTGTTTGGTAGGAAATAATCATTTTGTAGTGATTGTTGTATATATATATTTCGTATGTCTGTGTAATATAGTAATGTTAAGTAATATTCGTTTGGTCTAACTCCTTAACGGTGTATTTTCGCCCTTCCGGCATCACTCTTATTTTATTATACAATTACTTATTCCCTTAAATTCATGTTTGCTAGTCATTACTCCCTTTAGAACATAAATTGAATTAATTAATTATCTTCCCTTTTGTGATTCACTTATTTCAACTGTTCTTACTTATTCAAGTACATTGAGTTGAGTAGGTTTTTGGTGGGGATAATTATTGCCGTGTTCCCTATTTGTTCCTTTATTTGTTAATAACTTGGGGTAGGTTTCACTCCCCAAGTATAAAGGGTAGTGGGATCGCGACAAGTGGGGGCCTGTCCGGGAGCTAACCACCATTGTTGTGTCATATCAAGTGTTGTTACTCGCCAGGTGTTGTTTCATCGCTAAGTATTTTTGGATGCAAGTTGCTGTGTTCACAGTGTTCATTTATATTGCTCCTGTTATTGCTTAAGCTACTGGTGAGTTAACCCTTATCTTGTGTACCAGGTGTTTGGTTAATCCCTTGCTGTGTTTCACAGTTGATTGCATTTTGATATTATTAATTAGCTAGCTAGTTAGCTTAGCTGCCACCGTTACTTTTTTTTCGCTACTCGATTTTGAGTTCAACATGTTTGACCTGGAAAGCTTTTGGCTTCACCTTCAGCCGAAGTACTGAAGGGGCTTGCTAAGGCAGAGTGGCAATCCCTCGCTGCTTATTATGAAGTAGAAGGCCGCTCTTCCATGAATAAGGCTAGGTTAGAAGAGGCTGTCCTCAACTACCTTATTGACAATGAAATCATAGCCCAACCGTCGGGAAATTCAGAGGAAATTGTTACACCAAGTAATTTGGCCTTACAAGTTGAACTCAAAAGACTCGAGGTGGAGCTGGAAACTCTCAAACTACGAGCTTTGGCTCAAGGTAGTAATACTTCAACATTCAGTGTAGACAAATTTCTCAACAGTGTTCCTAAATTTAATGAGGAAGAACCAGACAAGTTCTTCTCTTTTTTTGAGAAAATTGCCCTACTTAACAAGTGGCCTGTTTCTCAATGGTCTCAACTTATTTATAGATCTTTCACTGGTAACGCATTAGATGTGTTTTCTGCCCTCTCTGAGGATCAATGTCGAGACTATGCCCTTTTTAAGTCCGCGGTTTTGAGTGCTTATAAACTTGTTCCTGAAGCCTACCGGCAACAGTTCCGTAACTGCCGGAAGACTGACAAACAAACATTTGTGGAGTTCTTCAGGCAGAAACAGGTCCTTTGTCGGAGGTGGATTGAAAGTGAGTCTGCCCATGTAGAACATGACAAGCTTGTTGAACTAATCCTGCTAGAGGAGGTTAGAAAGTGTATCCCAGGCGACATTCGAGCACACTTGGATCAGAGAGGTATCTGTACCTGGCTGATGCTGGTCGAGTGGCTGACCATTATTCCTTAACTAATAGAAATGCTTAGAATTCAGGTCTTATGCTCGCATGTCCCAGTCCTTCACTTCCTTCAAGCGGCCCACACCAACATCTACATCGGGGTCCCTGCCTCTTGTCATACCGACCCGACCCTCCCAGGTTCATCATCCACCCCGGGTGAGCCCATGGTCCGTGGGACAGGTGGATCCTACTCCCTGCACTGGTGAGAGAAACTCTGGTTGCAGGTGCTGTAAGCCAGGACTTATGTCATCAACTGACTGTCTCAAGTTAGAAAGAAATTCCTCTCACCAAGGATCCTATATATGGTCAGGTGGCCGAGCAATCGAGAAATTATTGGAGCCTGTGTCACTGCCCTCAGTCAGACTGTTGCCCTGGATGCTTCCCCCGCTTCTGTGATATCAACCTTTGAACCATTTTGTTCTCCTGGTTCATAGCTTTGGATCAATTCAGTCAACCCATTTCTGTTAAACTCTTGAGACACAGGCTCAGCCTTATCTCTCTTGTTACTAAAGAAGCTGCTTCCATTCCTGGATTCATACTTTATACTGGTAGCTGGGTGCTTGTGAATATGGTTGACCGGTGGGTCGCGTATTCCCCTTTGTCAAGTGTACCTGCGGTCATCCATAAAGTCAGGGTTATGTCACGTTAGGTAGTAGATAGCTTACACCTGCAGAAGGGGTCTCTCTCTATTGATAGGAAATGACACCTCGTTGGCGACATGATGTTCCCTAATGTTGTGATCTCATCTTGTCCCACTGCCAGGGAATATTACCCTGTGCGGTTAGGAAGCCGAACTTTCAGGGTTGTTTCCTGCGTGTGCGCTGTGACCGTAGCATGAGTCGCAGTACAGAGTAGAAAGGACTAGTGAAGTTGATGAAGTTTCCCTCAGGACTGTGAGAAGTCCGGGGATATTAATCATCAACCGGACCATACTGATCTTGGTCTGGTAGGGTACGGGGATTCCCACAACCAGATAACCTCCAGGTAGTTCTGATGGAGATAGGAACCCAGATGTCACTAGTTTTGGTTCCTCTCCATCACAAAGAGGTAAGTTTATTGTGAGCTACAAGCAGGGGATCACAGGCTAGTAGGTTTTCTCAATAGGTCAGTTACTGAGACAGAAGCTGAGCAAGAATCAAATTATACTACTACACTAGGTCTGGTGTATTAATGCGGAAGTTCCGTCCCTCCAATTCTCCTGCCAATCACCCTTGGTTAGTTCATCATCAAGTTGTTATTCCCAAACCTTTGCGGCAGGACATACTTAGTTTCGCTCATGATGGGGTGGGTGTGGTCATTTAGGAGTTAGGAAGACCTATGCAAAAATTTTATCCCAGTTCTTGGCCCTGGGATGAAGAAAGACGTCAGCTCTTACTGTCGCACTTGCCATGATTGTCAGGTAGCGGAAACCGAACCCCAGTGTTAAACCATTCCCTCTGCAGCCTATCCCAGTCATTGAAAGAGCCCTTTGATAAAAGGTGGTCATGAATTTGTGTCGGTCCGCACCTAAGACCCTGCGTGGTCATCAGTTCTTGCTAACCATTATTGATTGTGCAACCCGTTATCCCTGAAGCCATTCCCTTGCGCCGCATCACAGCGAAGAATGTTATCAAAGCCTTAACCCACTTCTTGCCCTTCCACTCAAGTAGGCCTTCCTACAGTGAATTGCAGTCAGATCAGGGTTCAATTTTACTTCCCGGTTGGATTGTTAATCAGCGGGTAATGCAAACCCTGGGGAGGTCCGGCAGTTGAGGTCTTCGGCCTATCTGCCCTCAGTCACAGGGGTGGTAGAGATTTCACCAGACACTAAAACTCATGTTGCGCACCTTCTGTCTGGAGACTGGGAAGGATTGGGACGAGGGAGTTGACCTGCTTTTGTTTGCTGCTCGGGACAGTAAACAAGAGTCCTTCAGGATTCTCGCCCTTCCAGCTCGTCTATATGGACATGAGGCGCGAGGTGTTAAAGAGTGTTGGTTGAGTGATCAGAGCTCAACGCCCTTAGCTTCATATGTGGTTCATTTCAAGGAGAGTTGCGTCTGGCTGTAGAACTTGCCCAGTCCAACTTAGGTGGGCGACGGGCAGGGCGCAGACGAACTGGAACGACGGCGTGCGGCAGGAACCAAACGGACGCACTGACGGCGCCTTCCGTCAAGTCATATCATGGTGGCGGACGTATTTGGCTGCCGGAACGGTCGATGGCCGGGTGCGTGGAATAGGCTGGAGGACTGGGCGCTGGGATTTGCTGTGACCAAGCCAATAATATATAGTCTCTATTACAGGAGTATCTTATTATAGTTGGTGATTACCCACTCTCTTGTTCAGTGCTGGAGCATGACGTTGAGACTTGGGGAGCCAAGCCAATCCGACAGCGTCCCTACCGTCTTAATGCCTTCAAGCGGGAGTGTGTGAGAGCCGAGGTACAGCGTCTTCAAGAGCTAGGCCTCGTCGAACCCAGCATCAGTCCATGGGCATCCCCTGTTGTTCTAGTTCCAAAGCCGAATGGGTCAATGCGGCTGTGTGTGGATTATCGCAAGGTGAATGCTGTCACTGAACCCGATGGTTATCCTTTGCCACGCATCGACGACGTGATCGACGATCTTGGACAGGCAAGGTACGTGACCAAGTTGGATCTCCTCCAGGGCTACTACCAGATAAGACTGACTGAACGCTCCAGGGCCATCTCTGCTTTTGTCACTCCTGAGGGGTTGTACCAATTCACAGTCCTTCCGTTTGGTATGCGGAACGCCCCTGCAACCTTTCAACGCCTCATGAATTTCATCACGTCTGGTCTGGAAGGTGTCCGCTGTTACCTAGACGACCTTATCGTCTTCAGCAGTTCCTGAGAAGATCACATGAGTCGTCTACAAGCCCTCTTCTCCGTACTGGCTGCAAGCAAGCTGACGGTGAACCTCGTCAAAACTGAGTTCGGCCATGCCCACGTCACTTTCTTGGGGCATGTGGTCGGACAAGGGGAAGTCCAGCCTATAGCAGCCAAAATTGAGGCAATTCAACAGTATCCAGTGCCAGGCGATAAGAAGAGTGTGATGAGGTTGCTGGGTATGGCGGGGTACTACCGCCGTTTTTGTCCAAACTTCTCCTCCGTTGCCTCTCCCATGACTGACCTGCTGAGTGGCAAGAAAACCTTCAAGTGGACTACGGCTTGCCAGGAATCTTTTGAGAATCTTAAATCCCTGCTGGCAAATGCTCCTGTACTACTTGCACCTGACCTCCAGAAACAGTTCACTCTCCATGTCGACGCCAGTGAAATTGGCGCCGGTGCTGTGCTTCTGCAAGAGGGTGAGAGTGATCAAGTGCTTCATCCGCTGTGCTATTTTTCTAGAAAATTTAATAAATACCAAAGAAACTATGCCACCATTGAAAAGGAGGCTTTATCACTGATCATGGCACTGTAATGAGACAAAATCTCACATGAAGAGAATTACATATATAGGTAGGAAGTATAAAGAGTAGGAATGTAAAGATAGGAAACTTGGTAGCGTGGCCTGGATGTTATTTGCACAGCGTCACTACTCTTATCTTATCTCGTATGTCAATACACATATATCACTTCTTAAAGGGACAACTTGTTAAACACCTCTTGATACAACTATTTATTACTTCATTCAATGACATGGACACATTAATATCACTATTATATCGGGGTACTAACACATTATGCTTTACGTTACTTGACACTGACTCTCGGACACACCTGAATGAATACACTTCCCACAGTAGGTAACTCACCCTAGGACGTTCTGACAAGACTCACGTGTACCCTGACGTAGGCCCAGTGAGTGCTGGCTGGGCTGCCTCCTATGGGAGAGTCTGCTTAGCTGGCGATGCCGTGGTCTGGTCGGGAGGTCTCCCTCCCGACCTGGGGAGGGGACGTGCGTGACCTCTGCTTAGTGAACCGAGTGACGACCCGAACGGGAGGGGGATGACAGCAACCAGAATGAGAATCAGTATGACCAGAATCAGAATGATAATGATAATGCCCGTGGACGGGACTGTAGGGCCTTTATATGGGGTCGGCCCAGCCGGCTTCTGACCTCTAACAATTAACACTAAACTGGTTTGATATGGATAGTTGTGTGCAGGTGTGGTCCTGGCCAGGTGTCTTGGCTAGGTGCGGTTGTAGGTCACCCGGCTCACGTCATTAGCGGGCGAGGTCAAGTCCCTTGGGTCGACCTGAGGTGTGTCAACCCGGAATGTGGTGGTACCACGAGGTCTGCAGTGCTCTTGCTGTTATATGCGGCATAATTCTGGGCTGTAAGGTTTGGTCTGACAATCACTCATTACAGCACTAGAAAACTTCAAAGTATATATTGGCAGCACTGCTTATCCCGTTCAAGTGTTCACTGATCATAACCCACTTACTTTTGTTGACAAGATGAAACATACCAACCAAAGACTTTTAAGGTGGGCTCTATCACTTCAGCCCTATAATTTGAACATTTCCCATATCCGCGGAAAAGAGAACGTGTTGGCTGATGCACTTTCTCGAGTCTGATTATTTAGAAACTATGTCTATATGCAATTATTGTTTGTTATATTGTCATTGAGTACCTTGTGTTTATATTATGAATTATTTTGCTTCATATTGATTTAAACTGATTGTGTTAGTTATTACTTTCACTGTGTAGCTGTATATCCATTTTCGCTTCCAGTTAGTTGTAAGCTCACTTTTTTGGGGGAGGTGTCACGTGCCTGTGGCGCTCGGGAACTGGCATAGCGTGAGGCATATGTTCATACCTACATTTCATACAAGCTATTAATAAATTGTTAATTGTACTTATTATATTATTATTGTTCTTAGTTACTTAGGTTAATTGTATATTTATGTATGTTATTAATATGCATCATTGTCTTACTCTGTTAAGTTCAAATCAAGAGAGTATTAATTAATTATATAAAATATCCAGGAAATGTCCTGGATCACGTGAGATGAGACGCGCTCCTCGGCGTGCCCACGCTCCGCAGTAGCGAAAAACAGTGGCATAGGGTAGACGTGTCCATTCGTTCTCTAGCCTTGACCCTTGTCTAGTGCCTTGTCCAGTCTTCTGCAAAGCCCTAGGGGTATCAGGTATTAGTGATACATTTAGTTAGGCCTAGGAAGGGATCCTGGTGGTGGTAAGGAATCTCCTGTTTGGTAGGAAATAATCATTTTGTAGTGATTGTTGTATATATATATTTCGTATGTCTGTGTAATATAGTAATGTTAAGTAATATTCGTTTGGTCTATCTCCTTAACGGTGTATTTTCGCCCTTCCGGCATCACTCTAATTTTATTATACAATTACTTATTCCCTTAAATTCTTGTTTGCTAGTCATTACTCCCTTTAGAACATAAATTGAATTAATTAATTATCTTCCCTTTTGTGATTCACTTATTTCAACTGTTCTTACTTATTCAAGTACATTTAGTTGAGTAGGTTTTTGGTGGGGATAATTATTGCCGTGTTCCCTATTTGTTCCTTTATTTGTTAATAACTTGGGGTAGGTTTCACTCCCCAAGTATAAAGGGTAGTGGGATCGCGACACTGTTCAACGATGCTCTATCGGACACTCCTCACAGATGGAAGTACGTAGATGACTGCACTGTGGGGGTTTCAGTGGACAACACCGCACCAGACTACTCATCGCTACAAGGCACCCTGGACAGGCTACAGGCATGGACTACGAAGAACAAGGTCACCATCAACAAACCAAAACCATAATCATGCACATCAATGCCGCCACCACTCCAGTGCAAGCCCCCAGCAGTCACAGTGGGTGCCCATCCTCTCCAGCTGGTGCAGTTTGCCAAACTCCTGGGTGTAACTATAGACAACAAACTGGACTGGAAGGCCCATGTAAATAACACAGTCAAGGCAGCCTCGTACCGTCTCTACATGCTACGACGACTTAGGTCACTTGGGACACCCACGCCAGAGCTGAGGACTATCTACAACGCCTTTATTCTCCCGAAACTAACGTATGCATCACCAGCCTGGTCGTCTTCTCTCAACTCCACCCAACAACGTCGGCTAGAGAAGGCACAGAAAAGGGCCTGCAGAATCATGCTTGGCGCAGATTACTCCAGCTACATCAACGCTCTCTCCACCCTGGAAATGCCATCCCTCAGTGACCTCCACCACCAAGCACTGGAAAGGTTTGGCAGCCAACTAATGCACCACCCTCGTCTTCGCCACCTCCTGCCACCGGCAGCCCCCTACTACAACAAAATTCAGCCCATAAGAGCCCGCACGGATAGATATAAGAATAGCACCATCCCATCTCTTGTTAAGATAATAAACAACTCCTGATTTATGTACTGTACAGCCCTGTAAATTTATTCTTCGTATATTATATCATTATGTCTAAATCAAATGTAAGTCTGTATATTTTCAGCCACCTGCTGCAACTCTATTAATAAACCGTTTATTATTATTATTATTATTATTATTATTATTATTATTATTTTTATTACACACACAGAGGTAGGTAGGAAGTAATAACCAGCTGGAGATGACACCGTGACATTTACAGTGCCAGTGAGACCTCGGCACTGGCCTGTATCTCCCTTCTTCCCCTTTCTTCCCCTCACTTCCCCTCTCCTCCTTCCCCTTTCCTCCTCTTCTTTCGCCTCCTCCTCCCTCCCTCATTTGTTTTTCCTCACTTTCATTTTCTCACCACCACTCCCTTACTCTGTTTTCTCTTTCTTTCACCCAGCCTCTTTTTTCCTCATCTCACTTCTTTCTCCAAGTCATTCCCAACACTCTCTTCACTCCCCTCCCCCTTTTTCCTCCCACTCAGTTCCCTCTTTCCTCTTCTTACCCCCTTCACCTCCTCCTCCTCCTCCTACTCAGCCTCATCTTCATCACCTGCCTTTCCTCCCAACTACTCCCTTCCTCTTCCTTCCGCTTTTAGTTTCCAGTTTCTCTGTCCCTATTTTCATCATCTTTCTCTCTCACTTCTTCCCTCTCCCCCGACTCATTTATCTTCCTTCTCTTTTATTTCTCTCTTTACAGTTCTTACCTCCTCTCCCCCTCCCCCTCCCCCTCTCACACCTCTTCTCGTCTCTCTCCCCATCCTCTCATACCACCCTCTCCCTCCCTTCCTCTCTTTTCCCTCATCTCTCTCTCTCTCCCTCTCATTCCCTACCCTATCCCCTTTTACTCTCTCTCTGCATTCCTCTCCCCTCTCTCTTCCCCTCTTCCTCCCATCCTCTCCTTTTACTGCCCATCCTCTCCTCTCCCCTCCCCTCTCTTCTCCCCTCTTCTCATCCTCTCCCCCAACACCCCTCTCTACTCCCCTCTTGCTCCTCATCCTCTCTCTCCTCCCTCTCTCTTCTCCCCTCTCCCCATCCTCTCACTCCCCTCTTACTCCCCATCCTCTCTTTCTCCCCTCTCTACTCCCCTCTTACTCTCCATCCTCCCTCCCAATCCCCTCTCTTCTCCCCTCTCCCCATCCTCCTCTCCACTTTCCTCTCACTTCCCTCTTACTCCCATCTCTCCTCTCCTCCCCTCTCTCTCTCTCCCATCCTCTTCCCTCCTCCCCTCTCCTCCTCATTGCTCCCCATCTTCCCTGTCCTCCCCATCTCTCCCCTCCGCTTCCCCCTCTTTCCCCGTCTCCCATTCTCTCCTTTCCTCCCCTCTCTCCTCTACTCCCCTCCTGTACTCTCTTGTCCACTTCCCTTCCCTCTCCTGTCACTCTCTCTCTCCTCCCTCTCTCCCATCCTTTCCTCTTCTCCCTCTTTCTCCCCATCCTTTTCCTCTCCTCCCATCTCTCCTCTCCAGTCACTCCTCTCCTTCCCCTCAATCCCCATCCTCTCTTCTCCTCCATCTCTTATCTCCTCCCTCTTACTCCCCATTCACTCCTCTTACTCCCTATCCTCTCCCCCTCGCTCCCCCTCTCTCCTCTCCCTCCCCTCTCTCTCTCTTCTTACTCCCTAACCTCTCTCACTCCCTCTCTCCCTACCTTCTTGCTCTCCATTCTTTCCTTTCACTCCCCGTCCTATTCTCCCTATCCCCCATCCTCTCCTCTCACTCCCCTCTCTTCTCTCCTCCCCTCTTGCTCCCCATCCATTCCTCTCACTCCCCATCCTCTCCTCTCACTCCGCATCTTCTCCTCTCACTCCCCATCTTCCATTCTCACTCCCCTTTCTCCTCCCCTCACTCCCCCTCCTTCCTTCTCACTCCCCATCCTCTCCCTCTCCCCATCCTCTCTTCTCACTCCCTTTCTCCTCCCTCCTCCCCATCCTTCCTTCTCCTCCCCATCCTCTCTTCTTACTCCCTTTCTCCTCCCCTCCTCCCCATCCTTCCTTCTCCTCCATCCTCTCTTCTCACTCCTTCCTCCCTACTCCCCTCTCTCTCTTACCCCATCCTCCCTTTCCTCCCTATCCTCTCCTCTTATTTCCCACCCTCTCCTCTCCTCCCCATCCATTCCTCTCACTCCCCATCCTCTCTCTCTCTTCTCCTCTCACTCCCCATCTTCCCTTCTCCTCCCCTTTCTCCTCCCCTCCTCCCCTCCTTCCTTCTCCTCCCATCCTCTCCACCTCCCCATCCTCTCTTCTCCTCCCCTTTCTCCTCCCCTCCTCCCCATCCTTCCCTCTCCTCCCCATCCTCTCTTCTCCCCCCTTCCTCCCCTCTTACTCCCTATCCTCTCCTCTCTTACCCCATCCTCCCTTTCACTCCCTATCCTCTCCTCTTATTTCCCACCCTCCTCTCCCTCCTATCCTATCTCCTCTCCTCCCCCATCCTCCTCTCACTCCCCATCTTCTCCCCCTATCTTCCCTTCTCCACTTCCCCTTTCTCCTCCCCTCCTCCCTCCTTCCTTCTCCTCCCCCATCCTCTCCCTTACTCCTCCCATCCTCTCTCTCCTCCCTTTCTCCTCCCCTCACTCCCCATCCTTCCTTGTCATTCCCCATCCTCTCTTCTCCCCTTCCTCCCCTCTTACTCCCTATCCTCTCCTCTCTTACCCCATCCTCCCCTTTCACTCCCTATCCTCTCCTCTTATTTCCCACCCTCCCTCTTACTCCCTATCCTCTCTCTCTTACCCCATCCTCCCTTTCACTCCCTATCCTCTCTCTTATTTCCCACCCTCTCCTCCCTCTTGCCCATCCATTCCTCTCACTCCCCATCCTCTCCTCTCACTCCGCATCTTCTCCTCTCACTCCCCATCTTCCATTCTCACTCCCCTTTCTCCTCCCCTCACTCCCCCTCCTTCCTTCTCACTCCCCATCCTCTCCACTTACTCCCCATCCTCTCTTCTCACTCCCCTTTCTCCTCCCCTCCTCCCCATCCTTCCTTCTCACTCCCCATCCTCTCTTCTCCTCCCCTTCCTCCTCTTACTCCCTATCCTCTCTCTCTTACCCCATCCTCCCTTTCACTCCCTATCCTCTCCTCTTATTTCCCATCCCTCCCTCTACTCCCTATCCTCTCTCTTACCCCATCCTCCCTTCACTCCCTATCCTCTCCTCTTATTTCCCACCCTCTCCTCTCTCCCATCCTCTCCTCTCCTCCCCATCCCTCTCCCTCCCTCTTCCCATTCCTCCCCTCTTACTCCCTATCCTCTCCTCTCTTACCCCATCCTCCTTTCACTCCCTATCCTCTCCTCTTATTCCCTCTCTCCTCCTCCTCACTCCCTCCCTCTCTCCCTCCCCCCATCCTCCCTTTCTCCCTATCCTCTCCTCTTATTTCCCCTCTCTCTTCTCACCCCTATCCTCTCCTCTCCCATCCTCTCATCATCCCCATCCTCTCCTCCTCACTCCCCATCCTCTCCTCTCACTTTCATCCTCTTTCCTCTCACTCCCCATCCTCTCCTCTCCTCCCCATCCTCTTTCCTCTCACACCCCCTCCTTCCTCTCCATTTCTCTCACTCCTCACCCACCTCCCCCTCCCCCTCTCACCCGTCACGCCTTGACACAACCAACCAAGCATATTTCAACCCAAAGGGAACAATTATCTCCGTCCACACATAGCCCTCTCCTCTGCCTTACCTACCCTACCCTATCTTAACCTTTTTTTTCTTTTTTTTTTTGGTGGGGAAAGGATGGAAGGCATGCTGGTGCTCAAGGAACAGCCAGACATGAAGGATAGAAAAGTCACAACATATAGTCGTGGGGAGAAAGGTTGGAAAAGAAGTCTAATGAGTTAAACAGAGGGGGACCACACCCCTTGTTTTTAATATTACAGAGTTTGTTGGCTAACTAAGCTAACCGAGGATTTAGGATGAGGTTTATTAATATCTTATACTGTATTACGTTATGGACTCACTAGATTGTGACTTGTTAAATGTTAACCTATATCATCTAAGTTTTAATATAAGGTGGATCACTGTGACGGACATAGATGGGTCGCGGGTTGGGTTGTTGTAGTGCGGGTAGACTCCGGGGCCACCAGGCGTGGGGTCTCCCTCCGTTGATGTCTTCCCCGTGTAGGTGGTCTGGGCTGTGAGGGTCGTCCAGGAGCTTGTCCCAAACCTTCTTTCCTAGGCGATGGAACCTGACGTTCAGGGCCTCTGTTTTATTTCTCAGGTGGATGATTTCCACTGTCTCCTGGTAGGGTGGCGCTTGGCCACTGGTTGACCTCAAACACTTGTTATGGAAGCTCTGTAGTTGTTGTAGTCTGGTCGGGGTCCACGACTGGGCCTCCTCCACTGACACTGAAAGCATAGCCATCCTCGCGGGCATTCATGAGGGGGCGACCTATGCTCGCACTGAACGCCGGAACCTCCTTATAATCAGTGACAGCACTTCTGCGCTAGCGAGGCTTAAATCCCCCTCCCTCTCCTCCCCTGCCGCCCAACACACCCTAGCCGCCGTGGCCGGGCTAGAACAAACTGATGACATCCTTGTCAAGTTTATTTGGATCCCGTCACATATAGGAATAACTGCCTGTGACACTGTTGATCGGCTTGCCAAAAAAGTGACACAAGCAGAAGATATTGAAGCCACCCTCGCCCTCTCCCTGAATCATGTCAAATCTCGCATACACGCCGCACAATGAGAAGCATTCGACGAAAATTGGACACACCTGAAACAACGGTGTAGCGTCACACTACGCCACTATGACGCTGTAACCGGTGACGATAACCGCCACTACAAAGAGTATCAATCCCTGACTCGATCTCAACAGATTATGTACATGAGACTGAGCCTAGGGTACAGGTACCTCTGGGAGTACATTGGCAACCCTGAAACTGGCCGCACTGTTTGTAAACTTTGTGGCCAACCCGACTCTCACACCCTCTCTCACTACATCCTCACTTGCCCTATGTCCTCCTACAGGTCCCCAGCCGTTACCAACACCTCTTCCCTCCCTGACCAGATATCCCTCCTGCTAATGACAGGCCTGGCACTTGACATTATTAGGGACCTGCCACGCTTTGCCATAAACAGATGAAATGTACCGGGAACTTTACCCCCACACACACATTATTCTGTCACTTTATGTAACTTGCTGACAAAATCTATGACCCTTCAGGCTTTTACGCCCTTAATGCATGAGTAATAGAGGCAAGCATGAACTTAGCATGCTTCCCAGATGGACGCTGTAAACGCTTTTGCGCGTAACTTTGTACAGGACGTAAGGGGGTGCCCAATAAACTAGCCCCATCGGGGGCAATCTAAAAAAACAAAACAAAACCTTGTAGTCTGGTCTTCCCGAATGTGACGAGTGTCATGTGGGTACTCCAACACAGGCCTCACCAGCGCTTTGTACAGGTGGACTTGTATCTTCTCAGGCATCAGTTTAAAACGTTTTAATTTGGCTGTATCGACATTGGCTTTCTTTAGTCTGTCCTTCACGTGGGAAATGATGCCCGTCCGAGAGATATTGAGGCCGAGCAACCTGCCTTGTTTAGAGTACTCAATCTCTTCGTCAATGGTGCCGGCTTGAATTTGGCTATGAGTATGACCTCGAATTTTGTTTGTGTGTTTATATTTTCCATTTATTTTCATACTCCCAGATACCCTCTATTGCCCGAGCAGTGAGTCGCGCCATCCTTGCCGTGGACCTTCCTGGGCAGGTATCGATCTTAGTTACATCGTCGGCATACATGACGTACTCGCTTCCGACGATTGGGGGTGGCAGGTCAGCCGTGTAAAGGGTTGGTGAGAGACAAGAGCCCTAAGGCACGCTGCTCAAGAGTGAGAATTCTTCTCCATAATGTTCTTGCATCTTGATTTTGGCTCTGCGGTCCGTAATGAAGTTGCACAGCAGGCTCGTCAGGTTTTCGGGCCCCAGTTGTATGATCTTATACTTCAGCCCCGCGTGCCAAACTTTGTCAAACGCCTTGCTGACGTCCCTCAGTACTACGTTGCATTGCAGGCGGCCAGTCATGGCGTTGGCGATCTGTTCTTAGGCCTGGGCTATGGTGGTGAATGTGCCTCGGTACTGGCGGAAGCCGAACTAGCGGGGATTATGCACGTCTTCGTCCTCCAGATACATCGGCAACCGCTTGTTTACTATTTTTTCGAGGATTTTGGCAGGTACCTCTAGCAGCGAAATTGGTCGAAAGTTTTCGTCTTTGTTTGGAGGCTTCCCTGCTTTTGGCATGAGGCGGATAACGGCGATTTTGAACATCTTAGGGAAGTATCCAGAGTTGAGGCAGGCATTGCATATATGAGCAATCCTCTCTATCATGTTGTCGGGGAGTTGAGCCAGGATCTTCTCGTTAATGTGGCTTTGCCCATGTGATTTGTTTTTAAACACTTTTATGATGGCTGACGCATCTGCAGGAACTATGCGCTCCGTCAGGTAGCTGTCGTCCACCAGTCTAATGAAGTCAGTCCGTTTTAGCGGCTGGAGCAGGAACCGATGGTCCTGTAACTGACCTAAAAAGGCCTCCTCAAACTCCCTGTCGAAGCCCTCGTTGTCCTGTTTACTAATGGTAAAATCTTCCGTAAATATCGCCGATCTAATTGTTCTTGGTTTTCCTCTTCGAATATTTTCAAGTTGTTTTGGTCGAGCAGGTAAGGGACAGTGCTAGAGGTGGAACCCAGCAGTCGCTTGATCCCTTTCCAGAATGCAGCAGAATCGCGGTAATTTTTGGCTGCCTCCCACACCAAGGAAGCCCACTTTTGTTCATGTAGACGTTTGCTCTCGTGCTGGATGCTCGTTTGTAGCTCTCGGTACCGGTGTCTCAGCTCTTGCGTCCACCCGCGGATACTGACTAGCTGTCTCACGCGATCGTACTGGACACTAAGCTGCCTCAGCTGGTGATTAGTGTGAGGATTAGGAATGGTCCTGTGAGTGGTGGTCGGGATGTTGCTGTCCATCTCCATCTTTACATCCGTGTACTATTGTTCGACCGCGTCGTCGATGTCATTGGGGCTGGCTTCTTCCAGGTTCTTCCCCTGCTTGAGACTGAGAGACTCTTCGAAGAAGTCCCAGTCTGCCCGTTTGAGGTTTGACCTGATGTTGGCGGGGATCATAATAGGATTGGATGAGAGCGTCACGACGACTGGCAGGTGGGTCGCTGGTACTGATGGTCAGGCGGTAACGTGCCTGTTCAGCACGGCCTCGTTGTTAAAGAGGATTATGGCGGGTGTTGTGGCACTGGAACGTCTGATCAATGTCGGGAAATCTGGCCCGAGGTGTTGCATTTTTCCCCTTCTGATGTTGTCATACAGCGCCACACCGACGTTGTTCTCATCACCGTGTCCGAGTATGGCGTGGCGCACATTTAAGCCCCCTATGATGTATGTTGGTTGAGGTCTTGTTCTGGTAAGTAAGGACGTCTGGGAGGTAGGTACATTATGCATATGATAACAGGTCCCCTAGTTGTCTCCATCTGGACTCCTAGACCTGAATCCTCGAAGTCTGGCAACACTCTGTGACTCAGCCGTGACCTGATGGCCACAGCGACACCATCGTTCAGCTCCCCCATCATGTTCCTCTGGTATACAGTGTAGCCAAAAATTTTCAGCTTATTTCGTCCTTTATGCCAGTGCTGTTTAACAGAATGATGCCTGGATCTAATTGATAGTATAAGTTAGACAGTTCGTTACTTCTATTAAGGGACCAGCGTAGGACATTATGTTGGACAATTTTCATCCTGCTAACGACTGCCATTTCGGAGACTATAGCTTGGGGCGTCGCTTGGAGTGTTTGCTCAGCTTCTGCCATTTTTAGGGGGCCGGAACTTCTTAGCAGAACCTTCGAACATTTGCTTGTCAGTTAATGAAGGGCCCTCGAACTTCTCGTCACCCGTGTACAGGAAGGTGTTCAGGTACTGGGCCTGCGCGTCGACGTAATCTACTGTGGAGTAAGTCGCCATCATCTGGTCGCCACCATTGACTGTGGTTGCAGTCCGATGGTCACTGTCATCGCTGGGAGTACATGTCTTGGGGTCAGGGAGATTTACGGTGTCGTTGGAGTTGTGATCCCAGGGGGACTGACTGGCCACGTCGGGGCTACGGTTATACTGACTTCTGCCTAAGTGAGGGAGGTCATGGTCCATTTCTGGCGTGGATTGAGGTCGTCGATAAGTCGTTGAGTGGGTTACTGCCTTCAGGATTTCTTTTGAAGGGACTTCGTCACTTATTTCAACAGGTGCAATGTTGTTCCTGGTTAGTGTCTCGTTGAGGTGTTTCGAGAATGAACCTGGATGAACCATGTTCATGTGATGGGGATGCAGGTAAGACAAGTATATAACAGTGGCCTTAGACTCGTCCAGCTGTGGAGAGGAGACGCTCCTGATGCTCTCGGCCACTGCGTCCTTCATGGCGCCCAGTGACTCAGAAACTGCCTGTTTCATTGAGTCCTTGATGGTTCTTATCTCTGATTGTAGGGCTTCCATGGTCTCGCTGACAGTGTTGAGTTTTTGTGAGTCTGCTTGAGTTTCTTTCAGAGCATCTTTTAGGGTTTGGCTGTAAGCCGTGATCGTCGACTGATTGGTCTTTTCTACGGTGTTACATATTTCCCTGGTTTCCTTTTGCTTGGTTATTTCGGTCAGTTTCTTCTCTGTTTTTTCAGTTATCTGTTTCCCGACCAGGCAGGTGGCAGAGAAGATCCTGTGGCCACCCTCGCAGATGACACTCTTTTTGATGGTGCTACGGCAGTCTTTGTAGAAGTGCTGATCAGATGAACACTCAGAGCATATGACCCCTTGCATGGGGTAGTTCTTGGTCATGTGGTCATTGTATTTATAGCATTTCATACATTGTTGGATGGACGTATGCGTTTCATATTTTATTTGGTGCGATGAGATGGAAGTGCCATATGCATAGAGCCCCTAATCCTTCATTCATTTTGCATCCTTTGTGACTGCAAAGCGAACCTTGATTATATTATGGCATACATAGGATACACCTTCACAACCTTGACATTGTTTTGCTTTTCTATTTCATCTCTTATTTCTTTTGCTTTATTTTCCACTACATCTTTGTCCAACTTCTTACATACACTACACGGGTGAGCTTGGCGTCGTATTCCCGTGGGATAATGACCTCGTATCCGTTGGTTTTCATTTTGTCAATGGCACCAGATTTAAGTAGTTTATTATCATCTTCACCTGTTTCTGTGGGGATGATGTAACCATCTCTCAGATCCACAAGTGTATTTATTCTCCCCCTTAGGTCGCTTAATAGCCTTTTTAGCCCTATCCAAAACCCCTTACCCTACCCTACCCAACCCAACTCTACCCTACCTAACCTTTACCCTACCATACCATATCAAAGCTACTCTACGCTACCCTACCCTACTTAATCTTTACCTTACTCTACCCTAACGTTCTTCCATCCATTCCTTCCCCTACCCTAAACATTTTCCCTCACCTACACCTCCCTTAATCTACCCTACGCTCTCACACCTTCCCTTAAACCTACCCTTCACTCATTTATCTTCTCTTTCCTCACAGATACAGTCCTATTCTCCTCACCCCCTTCTCCTGTCATCCATTCCCTCGCCAATCATCTCACCACCACTCCTTCTCCTCTCACTCATTCCCCTCCATCCATCTCATCTTCCCTCTCCTCTCACCCATTCCCCCGGCATCTCCTTTTTCTTTTCCCAGGGGAAATTACAAGTATGAGTCTTATTAAAATGCGGGAAATAATCGGGATAATTTACGATGGCGTCACTGATTACACCACAACGCTACACCGTCCTGGGATTAGCAAAATTAAGCGTCACGTTGCATTATTTACATAAAACTGGAGTCAAGAATTTCTCGTATTGTTAATTGGCACGAGGGGAGAGAGTGAGGTAAGAGAGGGGAGGTAGAGGGGAAAAATTAGCCGTGGGGAGAGTGAAGTCAGGGGAGGCTTGTAGGGGAAAGTTAGTCATAGGGAGTGAGAGGGTGAGAGGTGAGATAGGATAGGGAGGGGAAGTTAGCCATAGGGAGAGTAAGGTCAAGGAGGGGATAGAGTGAGAGAAAGTAGCTGTTTGGGAAAGAGAGCGGGAAAGTAGCAATGGGGGAAAGATAAACGAGGGAATGTGGGAGGCATGATATGAAGGGAAAATTATCCATGGAGAGGGCATAAAATAGAGGGAGATTGAGCTGAGAGGAAAAATTATCCATTGGATTAAAGTGAGGTAACGGGGAGAGTGAACGAGGGGGATCTAGTAGAAGTAGAAGCGAATGTAATGAGACAAAATCTCACATGAAGAGGTAAGTTAGGAGCTTATAGTAGTAGAGTATTATAGCGAGAGGAAATGGTAGCGTGTCTCGAGGGTGTGATGTCAACACTGTATATTAACACAGGCACAGTACAAGTGTAGTATATAAAACACCAATGCGTGTTACAGCTTTATTTTACTAGTTCAATAGGGGGGATTAATAGGGAGGGTTCGTACACAATTTATGATAGACTATGGTATTCTCGTATAACCTAACCTCACAATTAGAATGGGCACTTCACTAAGTCGATCGTTGGGGAGGCTCGGGATCACTGCACTTCTACAGTCTACACAGCCAGCACTTACTGTTACACGTGGAGTTGACAGCACTTTGTCGATGGACCCAGCTGAGACTTCGTTACACTTAGTGGTGGGCTTCTCTCGAGCGGGACTGGGGACGTGGTAGCTGGCCCTCACTAGTTACAAGACAACTGCTTCTCTGCCAATCCCGAGGGAGGACCAGGACGTCCTATATATTGGGATGCGAGCCGTCAGGTTCAGCTGGCCGGGGGGGGGCGGCGAAGGGTCTCCTTACATTTGACCCCGCAAATGTGCGGTCAGGCCTGGACCTTTTCAGAACTATCTGGGAAAGTCATCAGGCGGGGCCGTGTGTATATTGGGAGAGCAACCGTGAGAGTTCCCCTACACTTGACTTCCCAAACGTCGGGTCAGACTGGAGTTTCTGAGATGTAAGGAGAAGTCGTCAGGTGGGGCCGTGTAACACGAGAGGCCCTGGTTGGTTTGTGGCCCCTTGAGTTGGGCTCCAGGGGTTACAAGTGACCTGGCTAATTGTGAGGTCAGGTCCGGCCTTTGTTCAGAGAGTAGGTTATTGTATATCGGAAGAGGGTCAGCTGGTGCCTTCTTACATGTTTTGTTGGGGCCACATGTCACATGGGAGGGGAGCTAGTTGATTTACAATCCTTGGTCAACCGCAGAGTTACCCTATACTTTTGCCCTCGGCTAATGTCCGGTCAGACTGGAGTTTCTGAGATGTAAGCTGTGGTCTGACAACCCCTCACTACACCTCCCGCCAAGACCAAAGCTTACATGCTCAGAGAACTGATGACACATTTAAAGTAGACAGTAACATCATGTGCAGTATCTAATATAGTCCCTGAGGCGATAATGCATCCTTACATTTATAAATTATAACATTAGAGATGTATGTTTTTCTACTGGCATAGTTTGATCTGACAAAGCTTACTATACCTCCCGCCAAGATTAAAGCTTCTATGACAGGAGAAAAAAATAAAATACATACACAGTAAGTGAACATAGAGTGATCTAAAGATCCTTCATAGTGTCCGAGGCAAACTTGGAACTCACATTCTACAAACAAAATCAGGTGTTACATTGCCAAACCAGGCCGTGTCAAAATAATAATTCATCTCAGTCAGTAAATGGCTACAACATTGTGTTTCGTAGTGCAAAACATTGATCAAATGAACTCATAGAAAAAGTGACTAATCTTTTTTTTAAAAACATTCTTTGTAGTACATGTTAACAAAAATCAGAGAATGAAATACTTCATACAAAATGCTCCTGCTTAACATGTTAGGGTGTTATATCTTTTTATTACACATCAGCAACATCAACAACATCAGTACATTTGTTGGGTCCAGCATGGCTCAAGTCCTCCATCCAGCTGGTATCTGAAAATAAGGAATGCTGGCAGCACAACAACGGTAGTCGATTGGTCCTTCTGATTATCCACCTTGTCATCGTCGACTTTCTTCTGATGTCAGCACAGCGTCTCTTCTGTCTTCACATAGCACGTTTTTCTTTCTTCAATACCGCACTTTGTAGGTCGTGTCACCACATCTGACTTCTTCTCACTTCCTCCTGGTTTCTATAATATTCCAGATGATTTTTCTGTTCACCTGCGCTTCCTCTACGTTTAGAGCATTTTCATATTCCAGATGAATTTTCTGTTCATCTGCGTTTCCGTCATATTCCAGATGAATTTTTCTGCTCCATCTGTATTTCTTTATATATCTTCGTTTTCAACATATTCCAGACGATTTTCTGTTCATCTGCCGTCGGCCCTCTCCGGCTGGGATGAAAGCCGGTCCACTGTTTGGGCTGTCGTCTCCTTAGATAACTCGTAAGGCAGGTTCCGCGGACCAGGCCTCGCCCTCCGTACGTGAGTGTCGGCGAGACCAAAGACCGTCCTGTCTTACACCTTCCACAGTGGTGAATCCCTCCCTGGCTGGGCTCACCAGGGTTCGTTGTGTGGCACTTCATTCCACACTCCTTAACTTCCTAGTAGAAAAATATAAACTCTTCTTAATCCTAGACCAGGTAGGACTTGAAAGAAGTGGGGTGGTGCGTGGCGGGTGTGGTGCTGCCTTCCTCACGCTGCTTCTTCTCTTCGTATATGTGCTGTGGACGGATTCCGGCTAGCCATGGGGCGGTACTGTGTGTGACATTTGACAGAAACAATCCGAAAGGGATGATGGATTAGTTGGAAGTGCATTCGCAAAAAAAACCAAATATTTACTTTATAAGTTACGTCAATGTTTGGTAACTATTATTTCCGTCACGACAATTTTCTCATTAGGCTGGGTCGGGGAGTGAAGCTCTGCTCACTACATTGAATATTATTTATCACTACGCGTCAAAGAGTACATTACAAATCATACTAGCATAAAACCACTCTGAGTGAAGCTCTGTAATTATCGCAATATTAAGTAACACTAACCACCAATTTCGAAGCATAACTCACAGGACAAAACATTGGTGGTCACACGGGCGGGTGGGGCGGGAAACATTCGGCCATGATGCGCGCGTGACCTAGGGAAGGCCTGAGGTGTTGAGTGGCGTAACCGGGACGGGGCGCGGGACGGGGCGCGGGGCGGGGCGCGGGGCGGGGCAGGGCGGGGCGGAGCGGAGCGGGCGTAGGGCAGGGCAGGGCGGAGCGAGGCGGGAACGGATGGGTACGGAGGGTGAGGTGAGGGTTAGGACAGGGAGGAGGATGTAGGTTAAAAGACATGTTAAGTTATAATAGTTAGTACAGACACCGCTTCTATCGCTAAAACACAATGGGTACATTTAACACTGACCGACAATTAAAATGCACTTGGGATACTGAGAACTTCACAGAACGCGGGGAACACTGAGAAATTATATTAAGCACTGAACATATTTCTAGAAAAAAAAATTCGCGCATACCACGACGAGAGACATTTACTTGAGCTGTAACGGTGACACACTAGGCCACTTTTCACGTTACGACGCTACGACACAGGAATTACTTATTACACAATTGTAGACAATACTTAGACTGAAACAAATGAAGGATGAAACGAGCCAGGTGTTATGGCTAACCGAGGGAAGGCGTGAGTTTACGTTAAGTTCGCTGCTACCATTATAATAACTAAGCGAGGGAGGCGTGAATTACATATATAGTTCGCTGTCACCTATAACAAGGGACAAGGAAAGCGTGAATTACATATAGTTCGCTGTCACCTATATAATGTAACTATATCTTGCATGAACTCCTTATCACGCACTTTCGAACAATACTCAAACAACGAGTCAGGTGTTATGGCTAAAATGAGGGAGGGCATGGGTTTACGTTAAGTACACTGTTACCAATAACAAGGGACGAGGGAAGCGTGAATTACGTATAGTTCGCTGTCACCTATAACAAGGGACAAGGAAGGCGTGGGTTACACATAGTACGCTGCCGCCATTGTAATGAGACAAAATCTCACATGAAGAGGTAAGTTAGGAGCTTATAGTAGTAGAGTATTATAGCGAGAGGAAATGGTAGCGTGTCTCGAGGGTGTGATGTCAACACTGTATATTAACACAGGCACAGTACAAGTGTAGTATATAAAACACCAATGCGTGTTACAGCTTTATTTTACTAGTTCAATAGGGGGGATTAATAGGGAGGGTTCGTACACAATTTATGATAGACTATGGTATTCTCGTATAACCTAACCTCACAATTAGAATGGGCACTTCACTAAGTCGATCGTTGGGGAGGCTCGGGATCACTGCACTTCTACAGTCTACACAGCCAGCACTTACTGTTACACGTGGAGTTGACAGCACTTTGTCGATGGACCCAGCTGAGACTTCGTTACACTTAGTGGTGGGCTTCTCTCGAGCGGGACTGGGGACGTGGTAGCTGGCCCTCACTAGTTACAAGACAACTGCTTCTCTGCCAATCCCCGAGGGAGGACCAGGACGTCCTATATATTGGGATGCGAGCCGTCAGGTTCAGCTGGCCTGGGGGGCGGCGAAGGGTCTCCTTACATTTTGACCCCGCAAATGTGCGGTCAGGCCTGGACCTTTTCAGAACTATCTGGGAAAGTCATCAGGCGGGGCCGTGTGTATATTGGGAGAGCAACCGTGAGAGTTCCCCTACACTTGACTTCCCAAACGTCGGGTCAGACTGGAGTTTCTGAGATGTAAGGAGAAGTCGTCAGGTGGGGCCGTGTAACACGAGAGGCCCTGGTTGGTTTGTGGCCCCTTGAGTTGGGCTCCAAGGGTTACAAGTGACCTGGCTAATTGTGAGGTCAGGTCCGGCCTTTGTTCAGAGAGTAGGTTATTGTATATCGGAAGAGGGTCAGCTGGTGCCTTCTTACATGTTTTGTTGGGGCCACATGTCACATGGGAGGGGAGCTAGTTGATTTACAATCCTTGGTCAACCGCAGAGTTACCCTATACTTTTGCCCTCGGCTAATGTCCGGTCAGACTGGAGTTTCTGAGATGTAAGCTGTGGTCTGACAACCCCTCACTACACGAACATGATAAATATTAGGTTCAGAGACAATATGAAAAAAACTATACAACTGAGATGACTTGTGGGAGTATTTTTCTGATTTGAATTAATATTGATTTAATTTCTTTTCATGCAACAGCAGGCGAAGACAATATACCAATGAGCATCATTAAGAAAGTAGTCCACTTATTACTATCTGTTCTCCTGCACATTTGTAACTCCTCCTTCACTAGTGGTGTCTTTTCGGATAATCTGAAAATTGCTAAAGTTCACCCAGCATATACAAAACCTGGGGACAAAGGTCTCTTCAAGAATTCCCTCCCCATATCAGTCCTCCCAGCCTTGAGTAAGATACCGGAGAAGCAAGCATGTAGTAGAATAAATTCCTTCTGTAATGCCAATAACATCTTTACAGACTCTCAGTTTGGATTTAGAACTAAAAGATCGACTGAGAGTGCTCTCCTATCCTTTACTAATGACATCTTAAATTTCTTTTATGACAGTCAGTTCACAGTCGGTATATTCTTGGACCTCTCTACAGCCTTCGATACTGTCGACCATACCATCCTCCTTTCAAAGCTTGAACATTACGGCGTTAGGGGCCTGTCCCACAATTGGTTTACGTCATATCTGTCCAACAGGATGCAGTACGTCTGCTATAATAATCACCAATTTGATTCCTCGCCAGTCTTGTATGGCGTCCCCCAAGGTTCCATTCTCGGTCCAGTACTGTTTTTGTTGTACATAAATGACATAGTCCACGCCAGCACACTCATAAAATACCACTTATTTGCAGAAGATAGTAATCTCTATGTCAGCAACTCAGACCTCCATTCCTTGATGAGAACTATGAACACTAGGTAATACGTAATAAACTGACCTTAAGCCTTGAGAAAACCCACTACACGATCTTTTACAGAAGGAAAAACTTTCCCCCAGACTTGGACCCTCTGTACCTTGGTAATACAGTCCTCAAACGCGAACAAAATACTAAATTCCTCGGAGTTATTGTTGATGAGAAACTTAACTGGAGAAACCACATACAAGCCATTCATAGTAAAGTCAATAAACAGTGCAGTATCAAGTATCACACTCGACAGTCACTCTCTCTCACAGCAATGAAAGAAATCTATCATGATCTTGTTTACCAACACCTGATACACTGTCACACACTATGGGGGGGCCTCTGGTTCTTCAAAAACACAATCACTGGTTACTGCACAAAAAAACAACAACATATCACACAAACGAAAAATTTGCTAAATTGAAAATGTTAAAATTCGAAGATATTAACACCTACTGCTGTGCCCTCTTTGCTTACAAATCTATCAATCACTTGCTTGACAATAATTATTTCCAGTTCCGGAATAATGAGAGATACAACTTAAGGGACCCAGAGCTACTAAGACCACCCCCCCATGCGCTCCTCTCAGTCCCAAACCTCCATAAAATATCACGGTGTGAAGGGGTGGAACAACTTACCCCCATCCATCCGAGCAAAGACTACGTTCCCTTCCTTTAAATCAACTCTTAAAAAATATCTATTGTCTAAGTATTAATATTTCTTGTAATACCTACTTTATATACAGTACCTGCTTTTATTGTATCATTAAAACCGTTTTATCGGAAATTATCATGTAAATAGATAAGAAATTACCATTGCAATAAATATATTTGCCAACTAGACATAATCCTGACAGCTCTGTCCTCTTGTTCAACCTTAATACCGTACAACATATGTTGTACTGCTTCCCCATTATATTTATGTTTTTCATTTCCACTGTAATTTATGTATATACTTATAATATAAATCCCCCCCCAAAAAAATATAAATATTGAAGTGATAACCGTGGTAACATTATGAGATGTTCTTATTACCACCATGCTATTGTACTATTCCAGATGTTACTAAATGTCACCTAATTCTTCCTTGAGATAAATGTATAGTATATATCAGTGCCTAAAAGAGAGCTCAGGTTCTCAACTGGCTCAGCCATATTAATATTGTTATTATTATCCACTCTGTGTTTTTCTGGCTAAATAAACGGTTTCAATTCAATTCAATTCAATTCAAGTACTAGCATAGTTATAGATAGAAGTAAAAGTGTTAATAGAGATATGGGTACAGATATAAGTTCAGATATAAGTACAGGTACAAAGTATGAAAAAGATATAAGTAATGGTGGAGATAGAAATACAGGTACAAGTACAGGTACAGATGCAGGTACAGTACAGGTAGAGACATTCATAAGGATAAATACACAACAATACACAAACAAAGCTTAAGAGGACCAAGACGCCTTTATAACGTTTTATCGTCATATACATAAAAGAATAAAATCAAAAGTCAACAATTTCACTCTATTGAAGTAAGAGTTTACTTTTACGAAATTAAAAGAACAGGGACGGTGTTGTGGGAGAAGCCCTGTGTGTGTGTATGTGTGTGTGTGTCTGTGTGTGCTCCCTCTCGTAATTTCGTAATAAATGTGTGTATACACAGTATGCTTTTGTTTGTATGTGCGTGTGTAGGTCTAATGTTTGGTAACTTAGGTAAGCTTGGTTAGGTTGATTTAGGTCAGGTCAGTTTTGGTGAGGTACCAAGGTCTGGTCTGGGAATTAGTGAATTTTGTAAATTAGTTGTAAATTGCTGTCTTGTTTTGGCAGGTGATCACTTTCTCTGCCATCTAATGTGTACTGAACTGACAGTCTCTCTGTGCACAAAGTTGTAAAAGTTTTATTCTGGCTCTGAACTATTACCAAACAAAGAGGAATCATCAGGCATTATATACTGATAACACCGATATTACTGGGAAGTAAATACGTATATCGACGCTATGGTGACAGCCTCAAGTATTATGGTTACTCCAGGAAGGTTATACGGTATATTGTCACGCTACCAACTTATATCACTGTTGAATATAAGATAGATGACTTACTGTGCTTACGAGATATACTGTACTTTATGTCTGCTCACACACACACACACACACACACACACACTAGGACGCCGCCGGACACATTCTCACTACAAATTCTAGTCATTTCATGTTGAGACAAAAATGTAAGAGGCACTACTGTGAGGGCAGAGTGAGAGATAACCAAACATCTGGAAACACAATAATTAACACACAGTGTGGGAACTTTGTGGGAAATACTGGATGGAACTGTTGTAGCTGCAGAGAGGCTGTCAAGAAGTTAACAGTGTCTGTACAGTGTCTAATTTCTTCTTCATCTTCTTCCTGTTTTCCTTTCCAAGAACTAGAGCAATATCCCAAAGTAAATGAGAGAAATAACTGATATGTAAGGACTGATAGTGTAGGTATAATTGTATTAAATGTCAAATTATATTTATTTATCTTTTCATAATGACAAGTAATGTATTATTCACTACAGTATCTCTGAAGCATTACAACCTTCAGAACCAATACTATGTAACTCTACAGTAGACAAAACTTGAACTTCATCAATGTTGACTACGGAATCTGTGTCTGAAATGCCACTCGGTCCGTTGATCACTGTAGGAGGAGAGAGACTGATCGAAGCGGTGATTTTGTTTCGTTATTTTACTTACGAAACGACCAATAATAAAACCACGACCCATAACACTGAAAAGGGGACCTGAGGTAAAATAATAAATAATTATCCTGAGAAACGTTATTGTTTTCGAGACACAACCGAGAGTCTGTGGGTATACAGTATTTTCTTACAGTGGAGACGAGGTGAAGGGAAGACGTAGCGAGGAGGAACAACGCTCTCAAAGACACGAGGAAACAAAAGTGAAGGAACGATAGAGATTGCAAGAGGGAGAGATTTAGCGAGGATAAAAACGAGGCTTAACCAAGTGGAAAGTTGTGTTTGAGAGAGGAGGGGTAAAGAAGAGAAAAAATAATGGGGTGTAAAGAGTGTGGTGGTGGAGGAGGGGCGGGGAGGGGTGGGAAAAGGAGGAGCTAGGAAGAGGAGGAGATAAGGGAGGAGGCAGTAGGGAGAAGAGGTAGTAAGGGGGGGTAGGTGGGGAGAGGCGGAAGTAGGGAGAGGAGGAGAAGATGATGAGAGGAGATAAGGAGAGGAGGGGGCAGGGAGGGTTAGCGTGATGCCATTACTCAGGGGAGGGAAGCTCCCCTGTATAGTGTTACTCAAGGAAAATTTTTAATACCTATTTGTATCGATGCATCAGCTTTCCAGAACATATTGTAGTGAAAGGTTTGTAAATTCTAAAACTTAAAAAAAAAATCCTTATTGTAATACTGAAACACATAGTACTAAAGGTGACTATTCTATCTGGACTATAAACAGATTAATACCTCAAAATTATACTGTATCATATCATTGTTTCATACGTACAAGATGTCCACATGAAAATGAGACGACTTTGAAGCCTCATAAATTTGTAGTGAATGATACAAGCATACTGCTTGTATCATTCACTACATAATTAGTATGCTCTAGTTTTATGCGGTGAATGAGTATATATCATTTGGGTACAATAGGGTACGTTAGGGTAGACATTCATCATGTGCACCATTAGTAGCTCGGTCTAAGTCACAGCGGTAATTAATTTCCTTCCACACATTTTTCAATATCTCAGGGTTACAGAGACCACCGCCGCTGTGATGCGCTCTTTTAGCTGAATAATGTCCTGCCTGCACCTTTGTGGAGTACACTTTAAACTTCACATCTCCTCAATTTTCTTTCATCCATGCGTATACAGGTCTCTTCGGGTCGGTGTTTTCTTATCAAATGTTGAACGGAATCGTCGTTGCACCAGGGTAGGTAGATGACTTCAGTTCGACCATCCATAACACACATTTCACCTCTTCTTGTGTGGTCAGGATAATTCAATCTGAAACTGTGCAAGTTTCAACATCTTCGCATTTACTTAAAAATTTATGAAGCGTCAAATTTGTTTAATTTCAATGTCTGATTTAGGAAAGGAAATCAGTAGATAAAGACACTGACAAGCCAAAATTAGATAGGTGTTGTTTCTTTGTCTGCACGAGTTTATTAATTTGTAACTTCAAGGCAGCGGAGGAGTCAGAGAGTGATCTGGTGAGGAAAGAGACACAGGTGTGATGAAGATGATTACAATATATCTGAAATGTGGATAAACTTCGTTAATAAAGTTCATTATTATTATTATTATTATTATTATTATTATTATTATTATTATTATTATTATTATTATTATTATTATTATTATTATTATTAGTATTAGTATTATTATTATCACTATTATTATTATTATTATTATTATTATTATTATTATTATTATTATTATTATTATTATTATTATTATTATTATTATTATTATTATTATTATTATTATTATTATTATTATTATTATTATTATTTTACAGAGGAGGAGCTTTCGTCACCAAGAACACATATCTGAATCGTCTGCCTACTTGCTACCTCTCTACCTGATACTCTAAAACCAGGTAAGGCCTTGTTACACACCTGTGTTCTCTCAGTTTCATGGGAACTGGTCTTAGATATCCCCTCCTTAGAATCTTTGTCACCCTCGTCTTCGTCGCTGTTGTATTTTTCTTTAAAGGTTGTCTCGAATTGAAGTCGTTTCCTTCTGAAGGCCACGTCGTTTTCATCTTCATTGTCCTTGTCTGTATCCCGCTGTCGTCCATCTCTGATGTTCTCGTCATCACCACCATTGTCATCAGCTTGTCTTTACCTTGTCTGAAGGCTTCATCGTCTTCGTCATCACCGCCATTCTCATCTTGTCCTCTAGTCTCCCTTTAAAATCCTCGTCACCACCTATCATATTCAACTTGTTTCTACAGGCTTCATCGTCCTTGTTATCACCACACTTCTCTTCACTTCTTCTCTAAAGGCTCCATCGTCCTCGTCATCACTGTCCTTCTCCCCTTCTAGGTCGTCTCCTCCATCTGCAAGTCTCATTATCACCGTCCATGTCTTCCTCTTCTTGTCAGTTGGCGTGAGTGTCTCCAAGCCTTGAGTGTCGTCTCCTCACTACACCAATGACAGTCCCAATATCTCAAAAATTTCTTTCCATTTATTTTCTTGTCTCATTACTTTAGTCTTATTTGTTGCCTCCTCATGTTTTCGTATAATTGTAGTTCTTTTCCTTTGTTTTGGTTCTGTACTCAACTGGTGTTTTGATCTAAGTGTTAAACAACATCGACCTCTGTAGTTAGTTTCATCTTGCATTACCTTCACGTCTTGTGGACTCGGAATCCATTGGTTCATTTAAAGAGTCTAACCTTCTTACTCTTTTATTACAGCGTCTTTATCTTATCTCTGGAGATTTTTTTTTTTTATTTATTTATTGGGCACCCCCTTACATCCTTGTGTAAGGTGAAGCGCAGAAGCGTTTACAGTGCCCAACAGGGAAGCATGCTAAGTTCATGCTTGCCTTTATGTCTCATGAGTTAAGGGCGTAGAAGCCTGAAGAGTCAAGGGCATAGAAGCCTGAAACGTCAATGTTTATATCATCAAGTTATTGGAAGCTCCAACAACTTGTCCCTGAATACGAATTCGCAACTTTCGATTTACTCCAGGTACCTACTTTACTGCTAGGTGAACAGGGACTAATGGGGTCTAGGAAGTATGTCCAAACAACTTCCACCGGCCCGGGAATCGAACCCGTGACATCTTGCTTGCGAAGGCAAGAGCGGTACCACTCTACCACCAGCACCCCATCTCTGGAGATTATGTAAACATAAAGCTTTGTATGATCCTATTTTTAGGTAAGAGATATAACACGATATGGGCTGGTGTTAACGTATAATAAGAATCATATTTGAGAGCAAGATGAGAGTTAGTTCGTTATGTAAACTAGAGCAGTGTGTATCAGCTATATATATATATATATATATATATATATATATATATATATATATATATATATATATATATATATATATATATATATAAATCACTGTGGGTGCGCGTGATCTGGGTATGTGCTGATAACCACAGGAAAGAAAGCACGAAGTTCCCCAACTTTCGTGTAATTCATCTTTCAGGGGTGATACAGAACAACGCGCCACTAAGATGTAATTACCAACAACTTTCGTCTCTCTTCTCTCCTTGTATATCAACATATATATATATATATATATATATATATATATATATACATATATATATATATATATGTATATATATACATGTATATATATATATATATATATATATATATATATATATATATATATATATATATATATATATATATATATATATATATATATATATATATATATATATATATATATATATATATATATATATATATATATATATATATATATATATATATATATATATATGAAACGTTTTACTGTGTGTGGTGGGAATATCGCCGTGTTAGTGGACTACCTGAAGAAGGATCCTAGTCGTCTTTTATTGCACCGGGAGAGGGTATAGCCTCAGTCCGCATTTATTAACCCTTGACGTTGTTTACTCTTTGAGGAGGGCACTTGATACCTGGCAGACCTGGGCAATTAGTTTTCATTTTTTTTATAACTGGTAGAAAGAAGGAGACTCCAAATAAAGGCTTTGGAATAAACCGTTTTCTCTTTCAGGGTAAGCTGAGGTAATTCGTACTGTACTGTACTGTACGTCAGCCTTTGGTTAGAGGTCAAATCGGTCCCAGTCTTAATAGGTCGTAACTATTAGGAATGAAGTCCATTAGAACTTGATCAAATTACGAGTGGACCCGAATATTACTGCTTAGGTTAAGATGGGGTCTTTTTAAGACTGGGGCCCAATTGACGAGTCACCTCCCTATAGTAACCTAAAGGTCTGTCATTTAAATGAGTATCTGAAACATGAAGGAATGGATCACACATAATCTCCAGATAAGATAAAGACACTGTAATAAAGAGTAATAAGGTTAGACTCTTCAAATGAACAAATGGATTCTGAGTCTACAAGAGGCGAAGGTTATGCAAGATGAAACTAACTTGCAACACTGATGAAACGTGCGTGGAAAGGGACGAGGCCATGTGGTCGTTTTCCTTGACAGAATGCGTAGACTACCGCCGGTCAGCGCCGCATCCCCCAAGGCGTTCACCTGCCTTCACCAAATGATGTCATCTTCCGCGCATTTCTAATAGTTTTCTTTGGGACCCACGTAACATATTTAGACTGGGAAACTATCCACAATAACTTAAAATTTTATAAATGTCCCTTAACTTCATGAATCGTGTCTACATTAATTCGATAAAGTACATTTAGTTTTCTATAGGCCTAATTCAAAATGCTTCCATCCCCGCTCGATGGCGTTGCTTGGAGCTTTTGTTTTAACTTGCTAGTGAAGCATGGGTGTTTCAGCCTGGCCTACTTATGCTTTCCTGTTCGGCGGATTGGTTATTTCTGTTCTAACATTTCGAAATATCACATTGAAATTTCTGAATATTACAATCGACCCCCTAATAAAAAGACAACATTGTCCTCATGTGCTGAGAGAAAAAAATATGCATACGAACCCCCCAGAGCAGACCTGCTCTTATAAGTGCATCTCACACATGCGACACGCTTAAGCGGCATTTCCGCCCTCCAACTTCCGGCACCCCTGATGATGCTAGTTTTCTTTTTTCCCTCCTTGACAATTGACCCCCCAAAAAGAAGACAGCACTGTCCTCATGTGCTGAGGGAAAAACATAGAGCCACCTTCAAATGTGGATGATTCCAACTCACAAGCCAGCAAACTCTGCTTTCTGCCTAGTCCTTGAAATAGAGAACTAGTGTCAAATAAAACCGACCCAAATCAAGCACTCTTTCCTTTTGTCTGGCCCTTGAGCTTAGAGAACCAGTGTCAAAAATAATACCAACTCAAATCAAGCACTCTCTCCTTTTGCCTGGTCCTTTAGCTTAGAGAACCAGTGTCAAAAATAATTCCGACTCAAATCAAGCACTCTCTCCTTTTGCCTGGTCCTTTAGCTTAGAGAACCAGTGTCAAAAATAATTCCGGCTCAAATCAAGCACTCTCTCCTTTTGCCTGGTCCTTTAGCTTAGAGAACCAGTGTCAAAAATAATACCAACTCAAATCAAGCACTCTCCCCTTTTTGCCTGGCTCTTGAGCTTAGAGAGCCAGTGTCAAAAATAATACAGACTCAAATCAAGCACTCTCTCCTTTTGCCTGGTCCTTGAGCTTAGAGAACCAGTGTCAAAAATAATTCCGGCTCAAATCAAGCACTCTCTCCGTTTGCCTGGTCCTTTAGCTTAGAGAACCAATGTCAAAAAAATTCCGACTCAAATCAAGCACTCTCTCCTTTTGCCTAGTCCTTAAGCATAGAGAACCAGTGTCAAAAATAATACTCAACCCAAATCGAGCGCTCTCACGTCTGTAGCTACGGGCACTAAAGCGATCGACTCAATCCAAGCCTCCGACCCTCATGACGGCAGACCAACCCTCTGACAATGCACCAGTCCATATTAGTGAGGCCCTGGCCATTACAACCGTATGCATAACCCAGCTCCTGACATCACAACCACAACCCAACGCACATTCCTGACATAGCCATCTCTCCTATTCTCTCTGCCCTACTCACGACTCCTCCAAAACTCATATATTCCTAGTCCCTGCTATGCTTGCTAGCTTCATCCTTAGCAGCCTGTCTACTTCTCGTCGTCATGCCCAACAGTGGTGGGGTCCCTTCGTCTTCCCTTTCAGGTTTATCCACCACCGGGTCTCCTGTGTGACTTAGGGGTGGAGCAGTCTTCAAATTGGTCCAGTTTTCCACTCTCGCTGCCAGGTCTTCTTCCTCACTCGCCTCGATGCGGTATAAGCCTGGCCTGGAATTGAGGACCTCGACAATATGCCTTCTCGTGTCAAACCAGTGGTTTTGGAGCTTACACCGGCCTATTTTTGCGTTGTTCCTCAACAAGACCTCGTAGTTACTCTCTTGGGCTTTCTCTTCTCGTTTCCTTCGGTTTATTTCCTTTTGTCTCCACACATTGATTACCACGGCCTCCTGCAACCTCCGTTGCCGATCTCTGATCACCATCACCCACTCATCTACCGGCTCTGGGTCTACCTCCGGCCTATGGTCGAACGGCAGGTTTGGTTTTCTCCCGTAAAACAAAAGAAATGGGGGAAAACTTCGTCGTGGTGTGCGGGGTTGCATTGTATTGTGACACCACTGCCTGCAGATGCTCGGGCCACCTATTCTTCTCCTCCTCCTCTAGGGTGGCTAGCAGACCAATGCATGGTTCTATTGAACCGTTCCACCATACCATTCTCCTGCGGGTGGTATGCCGACGTCCTGATCTTCTTCACACCAAATGTGGCACAAATTTGTCTGACCAGTGCACTGCCAAAATTTCTGCCCTGTCAGTCAGCAACCGCTCAGGGGCATCTACGGCCAGGAAGATTTGATTCACCAGGATCTTTGCAATTGTCGAGGATTTTTGGTTTTTGGTGGGAGAGGCCCAAGTGTATCGACTGTATATGTCAATCATTATCATAACGTTCTCCATTCCTTGCCGCTTGTCAAGCAAAGTGAAATCGGCGGCCAGCGTCTCTAGTGGTTTGGTAGCTTCAATTGTTCCTAGATGCTGCTGGGGTTTTGGGACTTCATCCTTGGCCACTCCACACCTTTCACAGCTGGCTATGTAGTCCCGCACAGTTGCTCCCATGCCTGGCCAGAAACCTCGCTCCTGCACCAGCGACAGAGTACGATCCCGCCCCTGGTGCCAAAACTCATCGTGACAGGCTCTAATCAAAGCCTCCTGCAAATTTGGAGGTAACGCTGGTACCTCCCTCCATAGATTCTTTCCTTCCGTTCTCCTATGCCAGACAACCCCTTCTCTTACGATCAGGGATTGCCTCGCTCGGTACAACCTGCAAAAGTCATCATTTTGGAGCTCTACCTGTACCTCATCCTCCGGCAGCTCTCCCGCCAACCATATCCGCATTTCTGCAACACATTTCATGCCTTCTTGCTCCCTACGCAGCCCATCTACCGTCCATAGTTCATGCCTGCCCCATTCTCCTCTACTACCTGCATAGCCATGTACTCTTCCTCACTATCTTCCTCCTGTTCCGTCGGGATCCTAGATAGAGTATCTACCACCGTGTTGTTTTTCCCCGGCTTGTACTTGCTAGTGAAGTCAAACTGCTCTACGTAGATCAGCATTCCACCTACTTTCCAAGACACCTAGCTTAGCATTCTCTCTGTGACAAATTGGGTTGTTATCTGTGTAGACCGTGAAATGTTTCCCCGTCAAATAATTCCTGAACTTGTCTACTATTGCCCATTTGAGTGCTAGCATCTCTAACTTACAGGAGCTATAGTTGGTCATATTTCTTTCTGATTTCCTCAAGCCCCGACTTGCATAGCACACCGGATGCAGCCTGCCGTCCTTCCTCTGGGACAGCACAGCATCTAGCCCACTAAAACTTGCATCTGTCTCTAATATAAATTCCTGTGTGAAATCTGGACAGGCCAACACCGGTGTCTGAGTCACCCTGTCTTTCAGCTTCTCGAAAGCCTGTTGCTGCCCCTCTCCCCACTCACTATCTACTCGATCTTTCGATTTCCAATGCATCAACGCATGCAGTGGAGCAACTATTTGGGCAAATCCTTTAACAAACTTCCTAAAAAATGATGCGAATCCTACAAAGGACCGCACATCTTTCACCGTCTGAGGGACTGGCCAATCTTTTACTACCCTAATTTTCTCTGGATCAGCTGTGATGCTTTCAGCGGACACCTGATATCCTAAATAGCTTACTTTGCAGGCCATTATTTCGCACTTATTAGGTTTAAATCTTAGATTATTCTCCCTCATCCTGCAAAACAATTCTCTCAATCTGACTACATGCTGATCTGTGGTACTTGAAAACATCATCACATCATCAAGGCATACAAGCAACGAGAAGATTTTATCAACTAGGATCCGCTCCATATATCTCTGAAAGGTTCCCGGACTATCTGACAACCCCATTGGCAGTCGCCTGTACTCAAAGTGTTCGAAGCTTGTGCTGAAGGCAGTCTTAGGACGGTCTGAAGGTTTTACTTCGATCTGGTGGTATCCAGTCGCCAAATCGAAAGTTGAGAAAAACTGGGCCCCCATCAGAGATTCTAGAGTTTCATTTATCCTAGGCAGATGAAATGAATCGCGTACCGTGACCTTATTTAGGTTACGATAGTGAATGTACAACCTCAGCGTTCCGTCCTTTTTCCTCACTACTACAATGGCGGCAGAGTAAGGACTCTCACTATGCTGGATTACTCCCTGATCTAACAACTGGCTAATGTGTTGCTTCACCTCTGGTACCTGGTTTGGAGGGATCCTCCGGTATGGCACCCTAACTGACCTATCTGTTGTCACTGGGATCTCATGCTGAACCCCAATGGCCATTCCTATGGGCTGGCTCTCTCCTTCGAAAATATCGCTAAATTCTTCTACTAAACCCCTAACTTTACGCTCTTGTTCCTCATTCATGTTCTCCGTGTGTACTTTGACCTCAATCCGGGTATCCTGATGGACTGTCCTCACATACACCTTCTCACTGGTGGCTGCCTCGACTTCCGTCCTCAAACCACCTTCCCAATCCGCCAATTGCCCCTCAATTTCCTACGATGCTCAGACAGATTTGCCACTAACCACTCTCACGGCTGTTGGCAACACTATCATACCCTCAGGCATCCAACCTTCATCCTCCATTGTTAGAGGCTCAATCAACACTTCCTTGCTAGCTACCTGGCATAATGAAGGAACACATACTGACAACAACCGACTACTCCGGGGAGGGATGGTTGGTTTTTTCCTTCTATCCGTCTTACAATTCCCCAGACTGTGGCCTCTGTCGTATATATCTGTCTAGCCTCATTCAGGCAATCTTCCCGCTAGGCGGTGCTTCTGGCTCCCCTGCACAAGTGGTACATGTGCGGCGAGATCTCTGCGACCTCCCCCCAACACATTCATGCCCAACAAACCAACAGGCGACTGACCCTTACCCCGGGTCTCAATCCCTGGACAAACCAGCAGTCCCACATCTGTAACTTCCACCCCACATACGACCATAGTGACTCTAATACACTCCACACACGGCACGGAGGACCCCGACACCCCTCTTACCCGTACCCGAGTGGGCTGCAACAACACGCCTGCAGGCTCCAGCTATAAGGTAGAATTTTTCATCAATTAACGACACTACTGCCCTAGTATCTGCTAGACCCCATATTTCACGACCCGCTACCAGCACTGAAACCTTGGGACACTCTACTTTCAGCCTCAGGCTACCTTCTGTCACGATTAAATTGGTCATATTGACCAAGTTTAACCAAAGGTCCTCTCTCTCCTGGTTCGTAACATCGCCGACGTAGTCTATTGGTTGGGCCATGGGCGGTTGGCGGAGACTGCCTGGCCCTGGCCGTGTCCCGACCGCCAGTTCTGTCTGTCACTTCCTTTCCGATACTGGCCATTGGCCACGTATCCCCTTGGGGCGTTTTCTTCTGGTCCATACCTGCTCCTGCAGTGGACGCTGCGGTGTCCCTCCTGTCCACACGTGTAGCACCTCGGTGGGTTCAGGCCCCCAGCCTGCTGACCGTTTTCTCCTCCGTTAACCTTTGATCATCCGGCCTTGTGGACTCTTCCTGATCTCCCCCGCTAACCATTCACAACTTCTTGACCCCTTTAGTCCCCGAGTGATAGCACCTCCCAACATGACATCATCATATTTCTGTCCATTGAGGCCCAATTCGTCAATTTAGTCAAGCATTGCATCATAATATTCCAGGAGCGTTTCGTCGCTCCCCTGTTTCCGAGTTACGATCCTGTGAATGGCGGTGATCGCATCCACGTGCTCGCCGGAGAGCTGCATCAAGTGACTAGTTAACTCATCTACCGTTTCCCAGTCTCTGTGTGCATTGTATATATGATCTGCTGTAGGCCACACAAGATGCTTTACTCTGAATTGTATTCGGCCGACTTCGTCTTCGTCTATCAGCTTGAGAGTTCGATCAACCTCTCTTAGCCACTTCACTGTCTCTGACCCTGTCCTACCGTCGCACTTAGCCATGGTCAACCCGGGCCCGAAACTAACTCCTGTTCTAGTAGTGTGCTTCTTAATCTCACACATTGTCTCTTCATGCTGTGTTTGATACCGTATCTCTACCCCGTCTAGTGCATCCCCCAACTGAGCTAAGTGTTGTCGATGTTCCCCCTCTAACCTGTCCACGTGGGTCTGATACTCCCCCTTAACTGTTGTAATTGTGTCTGATACTCCCCCCGTAACTGCTGAAATTGTGTCTGATACTCACCCATTAACTGTCGAGCATATGGCTCATACTCCCCCGTGACTTCCCCCTTTAACCGATCCCTGCGTTCCTGATACTCCCCCTTAATTTTGTTCACCCTTGCCTGATACTCCCCCCTTACTTCCACAAACTCCTCTCTCAGCTGTACTAACCCCTGGCTGTCTCTCCCACTCTCCAGGTACAGTCTCATTCAAGATTCTTCGAACACTGCTGGAGACAGCTGGCAACTCAAGGCCGTTTGTTTACTATAATACGTAGAAAAAATTATGAATGAAGGTAAAAGTGATCGGTGATTGGTTACTTAGTTCCCAGTTGCTAAATTAGTGGTTGGGCTTTGTTGTTTCGTATTATATTATCCCTTTCTGCTGGTATATACTGTTAATTTGATTGTAAAATGAATAGAGTAATGGGCCAACCTATATGAATTTATGTTTAGACAATTAAACATCAGTAAAAATCGTTAAGTATGTTAAAGAACATCATGCATCGGGCACAGATGTGTGAAGGCTGTTTATGAGGTTGCCTGTTTATCATTAATTTATACTAATATTATCTTCAAACGTTTAATCCCTTTCGGGTAATTAATCCAGTTGTATGTAACCGATGCTTAACAGACTTCTTTCTAAAGACGCTGATTTCATGCAACACAAACTGCTGTTTTAATTCATCGGTTCACTGCTACCTGTAGTGTGTGTGCCTTAGCCTGTGTGTGTCAAAGCTTGTCTGTAAAAACAGTTGTATAAATTAAACAGTATTATGAAGTTTATTTAATTAACTTATTTATTTTACATTCCCCGTGAGACATTGAAATAGAAATCTATATATAATGTTTTATTTGTTCTTCTACTTATTTATGTTTTAATTATATGTCATGAAATGCACAGTTTTTACGAAATGAATGACTTTCAAATGCGATCCTGTGGTGAACCAGTTTAAAAACAAGGTTTTTTTTGCGGGCAAGCAATCAATAAACGAAATAAATGTATTTTTAAATATATAATAAGCTAAGTCTACTCAGATGACAATCGTAATGACAGTTGAAAGGTGTACAGCGATACAATGCATATGCTACAGCATTAGCTATACCTTCAGTACTAGATTTCACTAATTAGTGTAATATTTTTTATAATAAATAAAAACGGCAAGGGACCCCGTTGAAATCGACTTTCTTCACGAGCGAGTGCACATGTTTCCATGCAAGTGTGCGTAAGTGTTGGAGCATTATTGCATGTTGTGAAATAATTGTGAGGTAACGTTGTAACATAGTTTGGTATTTTGGCAAGGATTTTTTCCCATTTCTTATAAATAAGTGGAGATAAAAATATGTACAAATACAACTATTACCGAAGTTGTCTTAATGCGCGCTGCTCAGTCACCCAATGACAGTAGGCGGGAGGGGACGTACTACTGGGCCGCTCGCTCAGTCATTTGACTGCAGTTTGCACAGACAATTCTGATTAAAATACACAACACAGCACTTCACAGAACACTTCACTTCACAGCACAGCACTGTACACAGCATAGCACTTCACAACACTGTAAGTCCTGAGGCTTGTAGTCTGGCTGTAAATCCTTGGCGAAGCTGAAGACGAGACGCCATTAACACAGTCCGGCGGGAAGGCTGAATTCACTCTGAATCTCACTGAGAAATCTCACTGTGCCATCTATGTTTGTCTTTGATACCAACAAAATGTTCTACACTACTGAGGGTATACACAAACACTTGTTATCTTGAAAAAAGGTTCTTATTCTCGTACGGGAGATATACAGAGGAAACAAATAGACAGTGGGCTTCCACACCATAAGGACAAGCGATCTCCACTCTCTGTATCATTCTGCGCTGGCATGTACAGATGCCAGCATTCACAAGCTGAATACATAATATGTAAATATGATAATTCACATACATAACATGGTGTATAATAAATGGAAATATTACATAGGATTAATACATGTTCTGTAATACTTTACTATACATAATTAATAGAGTAATATAAGAATACACAGCTTAAGGCACTACTTCGTGTCCATATTATACACCTCCCTCCCCCCTATACGCTCATAGTTTCATCTTGAGCGGACCTTTTGTTTCTGAGTCGCTCGGACTTGCCGAGTACCGGGGCAGAAACACGAGGTGGGGATGGATTTACTGTAAAGACATCAACATTAGGGGGCTCTACTGGGTAAGGGTCAACACTTGGTAGCTCCACAGGTCGGAGGAAACGACGGTTCCTCCACCATACTCTACCACTAGGAAGACGCACTTGGTAGTCCCTGGACCGGCCAATACCCATGACAACCCCAACCTTGTCCCAGCGGTGAGATACTGGATCTTGAATCCTGACCTGCTGGCCGATACTCAACCTGAGAAGGGGGCGGGCATGACAGTCGTACCGAGCAGCGACATCTGCGGCTCGTTCTGCTGCACAGCGGTCACATTCTTCAGTCTTGGCTTGCCATTCTTGAGAAAAAGACTTCGGGTGGGCAGGAACACAAGACCTGAGATGATGTCCGTATAGAACCTGGGCTGGGGAGCGTCCGGTGAAGTTCGGGGTGTTGCGTAACTCTAACAAACCTCGATCGAAGTCCTCGCAGTCGATATTTCCTGAGGGTGACACCTTAAGGATCAGGTGTTTAACAGTCTTGACTGCGGCTTCAGCGTGTCCATTCGCCTGGGGGTAGTGGGGCGAGGTCGCGACATGACGAACTCCCCAACGGTCCATGAAGTCCCGGAACTCGTGGCTGGTGAACTGGGGTCCTTCATCAGTCCTGAGACGGAGGGGAACACCAACTTCTCTGAAGTAATGTCTGAAATTCCGGATGGTAGCAGTAGCCGTTGTATCACTACCACAGGGGACGACAACAGGCCATCCAGACAATCGGGCGGCAATGACGAGGAAGGACTTCCCTGCCACTGCAAAGAAGTCGGCCGAGACAGACTCGAAGGGTCTTGAAGGGTTATCGTCGCACATTAAAGGTTCCTGTTGCTGGCTGGGTTGCAGAATCTGGCACGGCTCACAGTCACGGACGGTACTTGCAATGTCTGCGTCGATTCCGGGCCAAAATACAGTCTGCTTCGCCCGTCGCTTGGTGGCCTCCATTCCTTGATGGCTGTCGTGAAGGCGGGTCAAGGTACGGCGGCGTAGGGCAGCAGGAATGACTACTCGTGGACCATACAAGACGAGGTCTCCGTCACAATAGAGGTCCTCGCGTATCTGTCAGTACGGGAGTAGCGATTCATGAAGGTCGTATCGGTTAGATAGAAATCCCTGGGACACACAGTCGACGAGCCGGATGTAGGAAGGGTCGGCCCGGGCTGCGGTGCGGAGATCTTCAAGGGTCTTGTCTGCATCCAGTGCTGTAGACTCTTCTGATGTGAAGACGGCCTTCAATGAGACTACTGACTTGATGGATGCGGCAACTGTAGAACACAACATTTCGTCCTCTGGGGTGGGGCGACTGACAGGGGCGCGGGACAGAGCTTCCGGGATGCGCAGCAGCTTACCCGCACGCCACACAGCCGTGAAGAGATAAGGCGAGAGCTTCTCTTTCAAACGTTGGAGGCGAGGATTCTCTACTGCATCCAAAGAGTAGTGATTGATAATAGGTACAAGAGGGCGATGATCCGTGAAGAGGGTGAAGTGCTGAAGTCCTATCAGGTAGAAGCAGCACTTCGCCATCGCCCAGACAGCACCTAACATCTCCAGCTCAATCGTGGCATATCGGGTCTCGGCGTCCGTCAGGAACCGGGATCCACACTGAATTAAGCGGAGTTGTCCACCGCCATGGTCCTGCAGAAGGGCGTAACCAACGCCGTAGAGTCTGGAGGCGTCAGTCTGGAGGACGGTGGGTAGGGCTGGGTCGTAACAGGCGAGGACAGGTGGACTTAAGAGGGCCTGCTTGACTCGCTGGAAGGCCTCTTGATGATCTGGGGTCCACAGGAATGTCCTCCTGGGGCTCAGCAGGGGGCGTAACGGCTGAGGTGCGGCGGAGATTTCAGGTGAGAATTCAGCCAGTTGATTGACCAGGCCCAAAAAAGAATGGAGGTCTGTCAGGTTGGCAGGGGTTGGAAAATCCCTGATTCCACTAAATTTCTCCGGGTCAGCTGCGATACCTGATGCTGAGAGAGTGTGCCCACAGAAGTTCACTGATGGTGCGGCGACTACAAACTTGTCAGCGTTGAGGGTAATCCCGTACTTTCGACATCAGGTGAGAACTTCATATATTCGGGAGAGGTGGGCACAGTAGTCTTCGTCATGGAGTAAAATATTATCACTCACCTTGACACAATTCGTGACTCCTTGAAGGGCCGCGTCACCACGTGACAGAATGCATCGCCCGTAGCGGCGAATCCCATGGGGCCTCTGCAATACTGATATCCTCCATATGGTGTAATGAATGTCAAATGCTGGTCTTTGGCCAACTCGATCTGCCAATAACCACATAAGGCGTCCATCGTTGTAAAAAATTTCGCTTTCGGGTCCACATTTCGAACAGCTGCGAAGGGTATGGGTGAAGGGTGGGCTGGACGGGAAACTTGCTGGTTAAGTTTTGACAGATCGGTGGTGATCCGTACTCCACCACGAGGTTTGGCGACGGGGACGAGAGGGTGGCACCAAGGTGAAGGTTCGTCTCCGGCCGGCTTGATGATTCCCTGAGCAACCATGGAGTCAAGCTCTTGTCTAACTAGCTCCTTGTAGGCGTGAGGAATCAAACGAGGGGTGTGGATGGCAAAAGGTGTGGCACCATCCTAAAGATGAATTTTCATAGGTGGACCCACCATCGACTTGAGTGGTGTGGATCCTAAAGATTTCTTCGTAACCAACACGTCAGCAAACTCGTTGAGAAGGTAAGCTCTTGCATCAGAAGGGGACGTGTTAGTAGAGATAGGGAGTTCCTTCAACCTGTTCACATGGGTGACCTTTAAAATAGGTTTGGGGAATTCCTTGGAAATAATGGCCAACTCTTGACAATGGCCATATTATAAAAGCGGAGTCGGGATCCCATCATGAACATCAATCCGGGCTGAGCACGACTGCTTACCAAAGGTAAGAGTAGCCCAGAAAGATCCCAAAGCTGGAGCCATCTTCGAACCATCAGCTATCAGTTTCGTTGTCTGAGGAGGGGGCTGTAGGTTGCTCCAGGGTATTCCCAAACTTGCTAAGTGTTGTGGACCAATTACTGAGACGTCAGCACCGGTGTCAGGTAACATCTGAAGACTGGATGACAAGTTACCGTAAGAAATGACGACACTAATGTGCTGGGGCGTCGTGTCTGTGGAACAATGTACACGACGGCAGGAACGAATGGGCACAGCATCTTGATGCTTGCCAGAAGGAGGGGGCATGCCAGCACTACCTGATGATGACTTCTTGGATCCTTGGTGGTGTCCTTTATGTGTCTTCTTACGACAACATTTGTCATAATGGCCCACACGACCACAAAGTCTGCACTGAACTTTGCTAGCAGGGCATTTGACTGTGTAAGTCCAGTGACCCTGGCGGTCGCAACTTCTGCACACGCTTTGAGCAGCTGGGCACTGGGAGGCATCATGCTGTCTCGTGCAGCTGTTACACAAAGCTGCTGCTGAAGGTGTAGCTCGAGGGTGAGGGGTGGGGTTACCTTGCTGCTTCTTACCCTTTCTGTAGGAAGACACCTCTCTCACCTGGTCAGGTTGTGAGCATAAAGCTGAAGTCGCACACCTGGCGGCCTCTTACGCTCGACATTTTGTAACTACATCTTGAAGGGAGGAAGTGGGGTCAAGTGAAATGAGATGCTGAACTAGCTCTTCATCTCGAATACCCGTTGAAATAAATATCTTGAGTTGTGTCTCTTCACAGACTTGAGAATTTCCAGGACAAACATCAACTTCCTCTGAACATCTTTTCAGTCTTACAAAAAATGCATCAAAAGATTCTCCATGAAGCTGCTTACATTGGAGGAGTTCTCTTCTTCTAAGTGCTTCGTTGCGCTGTCCCTTAACATTTTCCTGTAACTTGTCAAGCACGGCCTCTACAGTCAGAGTTGTCGTAGGAGGCACTTGAAGTGTGTGCTCGAGAGTACGTTGTGTCTCTAAGGACAAGCACATACGAAGCTGTATCATCTGCTTAGGCTGTGGTAAACTTGACAGGTCAACCATTGTTGCATAGTCTTGCCAACGTCGATGCCATTCCCGAAATATCTGATAAGAAGCGTCAGACTTCAGAGAGGGAGGCGTTTGTGCTGCAGCCTTTTGAGGAATTGTTGAACCGACTCTGGGAAATGAGGTACCAGTACCTCTAGTCGTATCAGCATTAGTAGTAGCAAAAGAATCTTGTATAGTAGATCGTTGTGGGGAGGCTAACAGGGAAATCAAGACTTCAAATCTGGCTTGATCCTCTCTTCTTCTCAGGTCATCCTCACTTCTACGTATATCTTCTAGTTCTCTGCGTCTTTGTTCATCTTCGTGGCGTCGTCTTTCAGACTCTCTCTACCGAATTTCTTCCTCTTCTCTCCTTGCAACATAGTCCTGGCGTCGAGAAGTTTCCATCCACTTAATCAGTTGAAGGAGGTCTGTGGACGCAGGCACCGCAGGAGAGCTTGCTCGTGACGAACGAGGAGATTCTGTGGGTGATTGGGCGTTGTCACTGTGGGGAGCGTGGGGCTTGAGTGTGGGTGGGGCGAGGTCTCCCAAACTTAAACTTATAACCCCATCGTCCAGGGTATCATTTTGATCCCTGTGAGACATGCCGACAGCTTCTGTACTCTATCTGTGAGAGAGACCGGGTCAACCCCTCGTAATCTATGCACAGAATTACAGAAGTCTAAAGTAATACGCAAGAATTTAATATAAAGTGGGCCTGTGAGTGTGTGTGTGTGTGTATGGCTCGTTGCCGGGAGGCTTGGCGTGCTGCCAGACGTAGAGGCAGCTCAGCGCAAGTGCAACTGAACCGAAGTTGTCTTAATGGGCGCTGCTCAGTTACCCAATGACCGTAGGCGGGAGCGGACGTACTGCTGGGCAGTTTGCACAGACAATTCTGATTAAAATACACAACACAGCACTTCACAGCACAGCACTGTACACAGCATAGCACTTCACAACACTGTAAGTCCTGAGGCTTGTAGTCTGGCTGTAAATCCTTGGCTAAGCTGAAGACAAGACGCCATTAATACAGTCAGGCGGGAAGGCTGAATTCAATCTGAATCTCACTGAGAAATCTCACTGCGCCATCTATGTTTGTCTTTGATACCCCCAAAATGTTCCACAATACTAAGGGTATACACAAACACTTGTTATCTTGAAAATAGGTTCTTATTCTCGTACGGGAGATATACAGAGGAAAGAAATAGACGGTGGGCTTCCATACCATAAGGACGAGCGATCTCCACTCTCTGTATCACTCCGTGCTGGCATGTACAGATGCCAGCATTCACAAGCTGAATACATAATATGTAAATATGATAATTCACATACATAACATGGTGCACAATGAATGGAAATATTACATAGAATTAATACATGTTCTGTAATACTTTACTATACATAATTAATAGAGTATTATAAGAATACACAGCTTAAGGTACTACTTCGTGTCCATATTATACAGCGCCATGCTTTTTTAGAGTCTACACGTGTACCAGAGACGTTTTTAGAGTCCCCATTGAACCAAAAAATCACCTTTGTCAGGCCAACTGTGAACCTGTAAGGACTTGGGAGTTTTTTATGTTCCCAACAACTTGTTAACCCCTGAATGACTCATGAAGGTGATTGTTGGGTCGACGGTCGATGGATCTTTTGTGAAGTTTGTGGCTATTTCTGGTTCTTATTGTTGCAGACATGTCTCTCTATTTGCCAAACGTAAAAGTTCCCGACTCTCTCAGGTAAATATTGTGTCCTGTCACTGCCCTTTCTTTCTGTCTATGGAAGTCGGGGTTGTCAGCAATAAGTTGATCTCTTCTAAATATGAAATTGAATGGGGCATAACTGTCTAATATCAAAAGTGAATTCCTTTTTCCTCCCTTCCTCTTGTCCTCACAAGACTATAGATTCAGTACTTCCGGTTATACAATGTTCTTATTATAACATGGAATGTAGATTGTGATTTTGATAAATTGAAGGGAGCTGTGAATAAGTGCATATATATGCTTAAAACACGGACAATCTTCTTATGTGTGGCTGGGAGCAACAGCACCACTCTGTTTACGTGTTTCTCGTATTAAACCCCATAGCTTGTCCCAGCGGTTTATTGGTCATAGTAGAGTGAGAGAGAGACACAAAAAATATTTGTTACTGCGTTAGGGGGATTTTCTGGGACGCGGGTTTTTGGAACATTATGGTTCTTGGGACTATTTCAGCCTTCAGGGAGACGGTGGGCCAAGTTCTACGAGCTCCTAGCCATCTCCGTCATGGTGCTCAGTATATTCAAGAAAAGAAATGGCACAACATTAAGAAGTTGTGACGACATGTAATTGAATAAGGGGGGAGGGGCATGTGTTGGCGTGGAGTCAGTTACAGCAAAGTTTAATACAGTTCTGACTGCCACTCCGCTGGGATGCTTCGTTACAACTCATTGTGTTGTCTTGTCCTGTTGATGGTTGCCTCTTGTATAAGGGAGTGAAATAGACAATTTAGTCTTTTGCCTTTTATGACCTCAGGATTACACCGTTTGTGTGGAATAATGACCATATATAAACATACGGGTATTACTAACTCTGAAACCAACACAGGCATGGGAAATATAAAGCATTTTTCTAGACAGTTCCTTAGTTATATTCGTTACACTCACTGTCTAGATTTTTGTCAAAGCGACTTTGGAGAGTTAAGAACGTGTGTATATATGGAGCACACGTTGTGGAGAGGAGGGGCGGGGAGGGGGGGAAGGGTAGGGGAGGCAATTGAGGGGTGATGAGACTGGGGCGTTAGATAAGAGAGAAAAGGAGGGGAGGGGAAAGCCCGTGAGGGGAAAGAGAGAGAGGGCGAGTGAGTCAATAAGTCTTGCTTCTTTAATTTTTTTTATACTGGTCGTGGCTCGTGAGAGAGGTTTGTAATACCGAGGTTTTTCATCAGGTGAAGCCGCTCATTAGGTCTTCTTGAGGGTAAGCCGGGATAATAAGGTGGTCCTTGAGGAGGTGCGTCCTCCTCGTCAGCTGGGGATCTGAGGCCGCGGGACACACAGGCTCTCAGTCAATGTTTGTTAATGAGTTCCAGATGAAGGAGGATTAACCATAGGGGGATTTTGTTCTTTCTTGTAATCTCTCCCACGACAACCCACATGCGTCTCATCCCTTGTTAGTACCGGAGGTGGTGGGCTAAGATGGGTGTCTCCTGTTGACCCACTGTGTGAAAAACGTTCTGTTTTTTCAGTTTCAGAAATCCACCGCGGGGTGGTGGGTGATGCGCGTTATGAGAAACCTTTCATTTACTGAGTGCAAACCTCACCTTTGGAAGACTCGGGAAGGCCAGGTAATATCTCAAGCTAGATATACCTTCAAAATATCCCTACACTGTTTTATTTCTCACATATTGTCACCATGTCCTATGTTTTAATTTATTTTTAACAGAGTCACTACTTTCTAACTTTTTCTAACATAGTCTCTGGGCTACATTTTTCTAATACAGTATATACACATTGTATTTATCTATTTTTCTCTTATTTATACAGTGTACTCTGTTTGTCTAACATATAACAATTGTGATTTTTTCGAAAACATTCTATTTAATTAAACATAAATACATATACATATATATGTAGGCCTGTGGCTTGTTGGCCTGTGAGGAGTGAGACTTGTCAGTATACAGTCTCACTAAATATTAATTTGCCTGTAGTTATTTAGAGTCCCGTTGATAGCAGTAAGATGCCGGAGACTGTCGATAATTATATTCCAACAGAACGGTCACTTCTTCCACAAAAGGGGGGTAAATTATACACAAGACTGGTGTATATGTACTGTGTGATATTTATAAGTCTAAATACTGTACAGTTAATTAGACTGGCCCCGTGATCTATTACTGGGTTCTTGGTGTGGGTCGCGCTGTAACCGAGGCGGCTCTGTGTTAGGCAAGCCCGAACTGAGGTGGTCCAGGTGTAGATCTTTACTCAAAGGGGTCCAGTTCAAGTCTGACAAGGGGCTTGGCTATATCACGCCCGTAGAGAGTAATTCCTGCACTCGCCACCAGAGCTATCTATGAGTCAAGCTTCTAGAAGGTTCTCGAAGGAAAAAGTAGTCGTCTCCTTGGAATGCCAAGCAAAACTACAGTCAGCGGTGTTTACCTACCTTGTATAAGCAACCGGCTGGTAAATGATCCCTTTGACCCATGAATCACTCTCAACTGGCGGTGCCATCATCTACAGTATATATTACTTAATTAGCTGACTGACATACTTGACTCATTGCAAGTGTAAAGCAAAGTATCCAATTACAACAGATAAGCAATCTATTCAGTGTTTAAAGAAATGCTTACTATTGAGAGAGAGAGTTGCATTATACTGCGACATTCGGAATAGACAAAACATCCGCGGAATGTTTAATACGGCTATAACGTATGAACAACCTTTACCCTCTACAGGTCATTGAAGACAGACAGACATACATACATACATACATACATACATACATACAAAATAGGATTTTTGATGGTAGACCAATCTAGTCTTAGATGCTAAAGGAAAAATTGTTCATGAAAATTATAAATATATTTACAATAATATACACACACAAAAGTAATATAATAATTAAGTTTACTAGGGGAGTATCATGATCTGCCGACACCTGAACATCAGGTACAACACAACAGCTCTGCTGACGAGTTTTCAGTCGTGGTGTATGGAGGCGAGAGGTCGACCGGAGTACAGAGGAGTTCCAGCTCCCCCGAACAGCATACTCAAGGGATGGGGGTTAGAATTAAGTCGCCCCTGAACTGGGATCCGGTAAACTCTGGTCTGCTTGCCTCCGCGAGTCCCCACGACTGGACAATTCAGGTGATATATGTCCCCCTTAAAGGACAAGGACTAACGAACACTGACGTCTCTCACTCACGACCCTTGACGTAGGTAGAGTCCCCCTAAACAACATACCAACAAATAATATTTTGCTAAAATTCCTACAACAATAATAACACCCAACATGTTAACATAATACCTCAACAATCAACATAGACATGTACCATAAACCAACAAAACATAAACAAATAAAACAGAATATAATATAGACAAATCAGTAATAAAAGTGAATGGTCAAAACTCAGTTAAGCTCACGGCAGCCCTCACTGACCACATAATAGCTCAGAACGCAACAGGGGAGGTGGATACCAGTGAAGAAAACAAGATTCGAACTGTAGCTGCAAATACCAGAGAATTTGAAAAAAAAAGTAGCTATAGCGCAGGAGGTGGGCGCCTTGAACTGGTTAATTACGTTACCGATAAGGACAAATGGTTTCAGTCTCAATAAACAAGAATTTACAGATGCCAATGCTCTAAGGTACGGTAGGCCAGTAGAAGGTTTGCCTTCCCAATGCGTGTGTGGCTCTTCCTATGACGTCGATCACGTCATGGAGTGCAAGAAAGGGGGCTTCATATGCATGAGGCATGACGAAGTAAGGGATCTCACAACAAATATGTTGAAGGAAATCTGCCGTTATGTCAGAGTAGAACTGACCCTCCTTCCTTTGGACGGTGAGAATTTCCAACATAGGACTTCAAACACATCCAATGAAGCCCGTGTTGACGTCAGTGCTCGAGGATTCTGGACGCGGGGACAGCGAGCTTTCTTAGACATCAGGAGTTTTTATCCCATGGCCGCATGTCACCGTAACTTAGCTCTCGATGCTGCACACAGGAGGAACGAGAATGACAGGATAAGGGCATACGGGGAGAGAATTCAAAACGTTGATCAAGGCAACTTCACTCCTCTTGGTGTTCACGACCTCTGGTGGGATGGGACTAAGTGCAAGATGCTTCTACGCCAGACTCGCGGAGGTGCTATCCGAACAGAAGCAGCAGCCGAGAAGTTATGTTACAGCCTGGATGACATGTCGACTGTCCTTCTCTCTCCTTATGTCGGCTTTGCTCTGCCTCAGGGGAACGAGAGCATCGGCCCCAAAGCCGACAACAGTTGCAAATGTTGACTATGAGGCAACAGTCACTGAATGCCGCATAGATCTGCTGCTCAACTAACTCAACACAGCTAGGATAGCTACTTATGTATTAGGATATTAAATTTTAAGGTAATAAAATGGCGGCGATGGTATGGTTATTAGGGGAGGATGGAGGCCATTAAAAAAAAAGTGAAGGATTCTCTTACGGATTCGCTCTGGCTGAGGGAAGGAAGTCCTGTAACCACTCCACTCACTCTCCCAGCGCTCATTACCTCTGTTCAGGATTGAGTAACCCAACACTTTGACTTGGCACAAGCAAACAACCCCAAACCACACCTTCACCAATTTTCCCCGCAGTTTACTGCTTTGGAGGGACGACACTCCGACTCACTAGCCCCTGATTGGCTGCACATTCCCGCCTTGCTCTAAGATTGGCCGACTGACTGGTTAGTATGGATTTTATTCAATAGATGGAGTTGATGGAGTTGAGTACCTGTATCTTGGCGAATATTTGACATTACTAATAATAATATTATTATGATACCATTATCATACTAGGGTGTGTCATAGGAGGGAAGATCAGCTAAAACTAATGGCCCATCACTTTTTTGGTAGATTTTAGTGTATATAAACAGAAAATAATTTCAGTTTCAATATTTTGCAACCTTTTGCTAGGTAAATTTTAGCGTGAAATTTATCGAAAATCTAACGTACAGCTGCATTAGTGCATTACAATTAAATAGTGAACATTGCTTTCTGACTTCATTCTTTAACAACCCAACTAACAATATTTTTTTCTGTTTCAGATTCTGATGCATTCATAAGTTGATAATATTTGCGATGGCTGCTTGTGTCAGGACGAGGAACCAAAAATCCAGCCATCTCAGTCACTATCTTGGGTCTGGGAGAGAGCTCCTGAAGTCGGAGTTGCCTACATTGAGAGATGCTTTGAGATACGGTGTTTTAATCAGGCAAATCAGTGAAAAGAACCAAAGAACTTACACAAACAAAGACATTGCCAGTGATATGACCAAAGCTGTCTTGGCACAGTACACTCTGGCTAACGCTCAGTTCAAGCCTCCAGTCATAACAAGTCAGAAGAAGATTAGTGAGAGACTGCTAGCCAGTTGGGAAAAGGCAAGAGATATCTCTCTTGGGAGAGGAAAACTTGCAGTTAAGGACAGCTTTGCCAAGCAACTGGACTAGTTATTTGACATAATTACTTGCAAGTGCCCAATTGTTCTCTGTCCTGAGTTTGGATGCGATCGTGACTGTAAATCCGAGTCCCACATCTCCTGTATTTGCAAGCGTGAACTGAAGATTCCTGTGATCGAACTGGCATTTGTCAAAGCACAGAGAGAGAAGACTGGCAGTATAAGGGCTCTCATGATTTCTAGCCAAGATATTCCGGAGTCCAAGAGACAGGAGGCTGCCACAGAGAGACAGAAGAGGAGAAGAGTTGCCGAGGAAAAGAGACTTGAGAAGGCCCAGGGTGAGGTAAAAAAGGCCGATGATTGGAGTCAAGCTGATTCAGAGTTTAATGACTTCCCATGGCTGATCCGAGTGCTGACCAGGAGAATGGTGACTTTGTCCCTAACCCAGAAAATAATGATCCCAAACCTCCCAGGCATAAGATTCGAAATAGGAAAGATATCGAGCATAGCTCTGGCCGCATGCGACACCACACTGGTCTCAGAGAAACTGCAGAGATAGCAACAGCTGCCTGGATTGACGGTGGTTTGATAACACCTGATGATGTTCACCTGGTGATAGATCATAACAAAGTAAGGAGAGCTCAGGAGAAACTTGTCAGTAACCTAGAAGAGGAGTTTGATAAGGGGATAAGAGAAAATGGAATCAATTGTTTGTTCTTTGATGGGAGAAGGATGACACTAAAGTGTTCATGAAAGTTGGAGATTCTGACAAGTTGTTCCCTGCCATGGTGAAGGAGGAACACTACTCCTGCTGCAGTGAACCAGGAGGGAAGTATTTGTGGCATTTCACTCCAGAGAAAGATGACATCAGGAAACCAGCTGAGATAGTGGCAGATAACATTGTGAACTGGCTCAGAGAGAGGAACGTAGACCAGACCCTGCAGGCCATTGGAGGGGACAGCACCAACACGAACACAGGGTGGCAAGGGGGGGTCATACAGTGGATAGAGCGGAAGATTGGGAGGAAGCTGGTCTGGATTGTTTGTGACCTCCACACCAACGAGTTGCAACTCAGACATCTGATCCAGGAGCTGGATGGCAAGACTCTTTCAAACAACAGATGGTCTGGTCCTCTTGGCAAGATGCTGGACTCTGCCACTGAGTTAGAAACAAATCCGAGCTTTGAAAAAATCACAGTTGGCCCTCCACTCGTTGAGCTTGCACATACTGTCATTGACGACCTGAGTACTGACCAGTACTATGGTTACATGATTTGCAGTGCCATCAAAACTGGGGTCATGCCTGATAGACTTGCTTACCTGCAGATAGGTCCAGTCTCACATTCTAGGTGGCTCACAACGGCTCTCAGGTTCTGCAGAATTTGGGTCGCTCATCATAAACTGAAAGGGAACCAGCTTCACAACCTGAGACTTATTGTCCAATTCATCGTGAGTGTCTACTTGCCAAATTGGTGCAACACCAAGGTCAAGTCATCGTTCTCCGAAGGTCCGAGGCATGTTCTCTTCCAGCTTGAGCTCCTGAGGAGTCAGCCAAGGAAGGTTGTTCAGATTTTGGAGCAGACTGTGAGGAGATCTTCCTGGTATGCTCATCCCGAGGCAGTTCTGCAGACAATGCTCTGCAGTAAGGATGAGGAGGAGAGAAGAGTGGCAGTCAAAAAGATCTTGGATATGAGACTTATGAAAGGATCTGGGCATGACGAATCAGTTGGTGACGATTCCTTCAGGGTCAGGAAGACTCCTGAAGTCAATCTAGGTGCCAAGACCCTCACTGATCTCATAGATCTGGATAACATCCAGGCTGGCAGTAAGCCCCCTCTTACCTGCAGCCTCACCATTGTTCAAGTCAGAGCTTTCCTGGACAACCTCATGCATGTCCCTGCCTGGCCCTCGCACACCCAGAGTATAGAGCGTTGTGTACAGCAAGTGAGCGAGGCCAGCAGTCACGTGTACAGCCAGGAGAGGAGGGAAGGCTACATCCGAGCTCAGGTGGTCAGCAGGGAGGTGATGAATAGAAACAGAAGCAAGAAAGACATGTTCTCTATGGTGTGCAGCAACACCGGGTCGTAGTAGTAAAACCGGTTTTTGTATTTGATGATTTTGTTTTCTAAATGAATATTAAATTTAATAAATGTGTCAAGATCATTCGTTTCACTATTCTGGATCATTTTCATCCTAATAAATTAACCTGATACATTTACTTTACTTTAAATAAGCTATTTAGTGGTGTTGGTAAAAGGGTGGGAATACTGAATTTTCATAAGATTTCAAGTTAAAATTTACCTAGCAGAAAATAAAAACGTTTTAATTCTGAAGATATCACATGATTCTGCACATAGAACTACATCATTAATACCATGGGCCGATTTTTCAAACTCAAAAAAAAAATTCGCCTCCGTATGACACACCCTATTATCATACCCTTACAATATATATTCATTACTTTAAGCGTTAACGGACAGTCTATCGAAGGAACTTGCTTAATATGAGAGATGAAATGTATCCTTCTTAGTTGAGAGAGAGAGTAAACAACACTCATATCATCCATCGTGTTCTCGCATGTTTTAGTGTCCTCTCTCTCTCTCTCTCTCTCTCTCTCTCTCTCTCTCTCTCTCTCTCTCTCTCTCTCTCTCTCTCTCTCTCTCTATCTAAATTACAGAAATTTACTCTGAGAATAATTTTCTACCTGTATTCGTCCTTTAATAAGCATTAGGCAAACATTACAATGAAAGACAGTGTAGTGTAGTAAGGTACTATCAACCACACCAAAACCGTAGTCATGCACATCAATACCGCCACCACTTTAGTGCA